>NC_056739.1:1986618029-1986757722 GCF_019279795.1 Protopterus annectens
GTTTAATGATGTGGCCAGTAACTAATGAGTCAAGAGGAGTTATAGCCACTGTTACACAGGAAAAGCTCTGCATGCTTCAGGCATAAATACTCTAGGCAGCCGATTAAGCTCTGCACCAATATCCAGCACCACACTGTGGGACCATGTGGAGGTTACTAATACTGAAAGAGGCCAGAAACTCATCCATCTCCATGAGAGATGACTTGACTGACAGCCCACCACTTATCAACCTACCTTCCTGTGATAAGTGGACAGCTTGTTTTTCACAGCATTAATAATATCCATGACTCTGCAACAGATCATTATTATTGTGTGCTACACGAGCTAAATGAGGAATTAAACCCGCACATAAGGCAGCTGTTTAATCTCAGCCTTACCACAGGATACGTGCCCAAGGAGTGGCGTACGGCAACTGTGGTCCCACTCCACAAAGGCGGTGCCTCTACGGACCCTGGTAATTACCGCCCCATAAGCTTAACAAGTCTAGTCTGCAAAGCTATGGAGAGGATCATAATGGAGCTCATAAACAAAGATATAGGGGACTTGCAGACATTGGACTCGACCCAGTTTGGCTTCGTCAAGGGCAGGTCATGCCTTTTGAACTTGGTCGACTTCTTCGAAACAGTCACCAAGGCCATTGATGAGGGAAAGGCAGTCCATACAGCCTACCTTGACCTTGCAAGGCTTTCGACACAATACCCCACTCGGGTATTGTAGAAAAACTTACCAGCTTAAATGTAAACCCATATGTCACAAGATGGGTTGCAAACTGGCTTAAGGACAGAACCCACAGGGTTAGAGTTGCTGGTGCTATGTCAGACTCCAAGCCGGTCACAAGTGGTGTCCCACAGGGCTCGGTCCTTGGCCCCCTATTGTTCGGCATCTACTTCTCAGAAGTACAGGCCAACATGGGAGGACTTTGGCTGACAAAGTTTGCAGATGACTGCAAACTGGGCGCCATAGTGGAAAGTGCATCGGACACGGATATCCTTAAGAAGGGACTCACAGAAACAGATAGCTGGTGCCAGAGCCATGGCCTGAAGTTAAATGCCAAAAAATGTATAGTCATACCCTTCGGGAAAAACAAGGTAACCCCAAGCTACCATATAGGTGGCAATCCACTAAGCACAGAAGAGGTTATCAGGGACCTGGGGACCCAGGTTGACAGTGGCCTTTCTTTTGACACTCACATTGCTAAAGTGGTTAGAAAGACCTTATACATTGCCCACCTGATCATGAAGGGATTCACATCCAGATCTAGTGAGGTCATTGTTCCCCTGTACTCTTCACTTATCAGACCAATGATCGAGTACAATGCCCCATTCGGGATGTATCTCACCCGACATCTGCAGCAATTGGAGAGACCCCAAAAGTTCCTCACCAAAAGGATAAAGGGACTCCAAAATCTGTCATATACTGCCAGATTGAAGAAACTCCAGCTCTATTCAGTCGCAAACCATCTGCTCAGAGGTAACATGTGCCTGACATACAAGGCCATGTCCGACCCGGAATTAATGGACATGCTCCACCTCAAAAAATCCAAATCCACCAAAACCACTAGAGCAAGCGACTTAAACCTTAGCATGGATATAAATAGGATGTGCTGGAGGGATAGATTTATCACTCAGAGACTCCCTATGCTGTGGAATAAAATCCTGGTCCATGTGAGGCAGACCACCTCGCTGGCTCTGTTCAAGAGAAATCTTGACCTGTGGATGAGAGATCATAGGTTTACCCCGGGAATCATCTCTGTGTCACTGCTGGACAGAAGCACAACAAACTAATGGGCACAGTATTTTTTTCATATAAGCCACAAAACTTTGGGCTAGGCTTATAAATGCCTTAGGGCAGATAGCCTAGTATAAACCTATGAACCTATGAACCAATAACCATGGTCCTGACCGCCTACCATATTAATGTCCACCAGCAAATCTTTCCAGGCACATTCCCAATAGGTCTGATTGGCCCAGTCATCAGCATCCTGATTAAAGTGCTATCAGCCATGGAGACAGAGGGCCTATACCTCATTTTCTGCATCACATAATTTTAATTTTATGATAGCTTTTTCTGTTGACTCAGCAGTTTTCTTCTGCCTACTACCATTCTTAGGAATTGCTCTGTAGTTATGAAAAACAGTGGTATTAGCATGGGGGTAGTGACCCAGAAAACAACTTATAACACTGCTGTCCCCTTCCCCATATACCATGCTACTTGTGCATCTGACAGTCATGTTAGTGCACACAGTTTATCCAATGTAAACTGCATAACAGTATTGGGGTAATGTCTCCCACAGTTAGACAGCCATAACAATTTGACTCCCAAAGGTGACATGACGCTTTCTTCTCATTGTTAAAGACAGTTTTGCATATGTGGTATATGTATATGATATAGAACAGGCAAATGGTTTAACACCAATTGATAGTAACAAGGCCATCTTGAATGTGTTTATATGTGGTCTGAATATTTGCTGATGTCTTTGTTTCCCATTAGGTTTAACAATCTCTCAGTACCACGACTGCCTTACCTAGCAGTACCCCATCAGTCCACTTGTTCAATAACCCATACAAATATTGTCAGACCTATATCATTATATCCTAAGTACCACAGCAGCTATCATTGCCCATAGTTGAAAAAGCAATATTTATTTTGTAGAAGTTGTACAAGCAATTAGTTGAGATGCACTTGTTGCAGGTTTTGAGCTTGCTCCTCTACATATTCTTCTGGAGCACAATGGGCTCAGTGCCTTCCTTTATGCTTGTATCAAGCAAATTTGTGTGTCCAGATGCAGTGATTATGCAAATGTGGGCTAAGCTTATTACTGTTTCTGAACAGCTCAATTTGTGCAGTGTAATAACTTATCAAACACTGTTAACCACAGCATCATGCACATGCCTAGGCACTTGTGGACAGCACTGCAAATGCATGGTTCCCTGGCATCTAAGGAATATCTGTAATTCCACATTTCATCTAATGGAAATGGGGTTGCTGTACTGCATGCTGTATTCACAGAATATAAAGAGATACAGGATTGCCATGTTTCACACCGTAAAATGCAATGTTTAGACTTTGCAATGCATTACATGCGTTGTGAACTTCTGATGGTTGTGGGTATAGGTTTGATTTCCACTCATGGTTTCTTTTGTTTCCATCACAGGTAATTTGGCGTGGATGTTTTTTGCTCTTTTTAATGTAGTACCACTAGGGAAATATACACCCAAGCTGCATTTCTTATTTGTTTCTGTACGTCTGTCTCACACACACTATTATTGTGTTTGATGTCAGACTTCAGTTTGGTTGTACTAGTAGCTAAACTTGTTATGGGTTTGCATTCTGTATTGCATAGGATAGCTGGTGTGGGATTGATTCCACTCTCAATTGTATCATTATACTTTTGTTGGGTATTTGTTGCTCCTTTGGGTATTATATCTGAAGTGTTACAGTAAAGATATATATGAGCTGCATATTTCATCGTATCTATAAATGTTCATCATACTGATCGCTGCTGCAGTAGCTTTAACTATATGAGTTATATCCTACTAAGGATATAGCAGCCAGGCAGCTTCCAAAGCTTAAGGTAACCTTCCACATGCTCAAACTGTTAATGAGCTTGAGCAGTGATGAAGAAAAGAATGGGTTGGGTGCCACCCCCTCCAGAGCTTTCCTGCTGACAGCGCTCCTCCTGCAGGCTTTCAAGGATCAACAGTTGTCAAACACTGTTCCATTTCTGGCAGATAAGTTCCCTTCAGGGAAAATAATTTTAAGCTGGAATATGTTTTTATGGACTGTCTTTTTGACTTTTAGCAACTTTTTAACAGGACAGTTACTTTTTACTTGGTGAGAAAAAGTTCTTAAATGTAAATTAAAACTATTTTCCTTTGCAAAAGTTGCATTATTTTATTTTTGGAGGCTGGGTTACAGTTTAAAGTGCTTTTCACTATGTTTTTGGTGAAGAAATTGACTTTTTTAATATTTACCTGCTTCACAGACTACTGCTGCCAGGCCTCCTCCTCCTCATCATTATCATCAGCCCCCTTTTTCCCTACATTTGGTCGGGGTGTCGTGTTCATACTTCTTAACCTGGAAACATCAAAAATCTGGACAAAGGCCCATGAAAAATAGGTACAAATCTGTACGCTGATTAACACGAAATTTGCATACATAATTATGTAACCCCTCCCACTCCAATGGAATTGTGGGATACCACCTTTTAAACGCAAACTGAAGAACAGACAAAATATGACCACGAAACACAAAATAAACAGAACTGTATTTTATTTAAATTAATATTTGAACTTGTATCAAACTGAACTTGTGCAAACTGCAAAACTAAAGTACAGTTTTCTTTTATATAAACAAAATTAACCCCTTCAGCAGCATCCCCCCCCCTTTAAAAGTACAACACAGTACAGTATCAGCAATCCATCTACATACTGTGGGAGTAGAACCCACAGCCTTCTACATCAAGACTTCTACTGCAAACAGTGCACAGTACCGTTGAGAAACCTCTCTTTAATCTACCATGATCAAACGTGATTTCTAAACTACTGAAGATTGAGGAAATACAGGACAGCCTATAATATGCCTGCACACACACACACACACACACACACACACACACACACACACACACACACACACACACACACACACACACACACACACACACACACACACTCACACACTTTTGAAATTAAATATTGACAGTCGCACAAGCAGGTGATGAGATTTTTAGTAATCTGTGTGCTAGGAAAAAACAGCTCAGCCATAGGAAGCACAAAAAATCGCTTATCATATTAGATTCTCCTACAGTATATAACTCAGTGCTGTATATGTTACTACCTTACCTATCACACATCTAAACCACTACCTTAGTTCTCCAGCACCTATCCACTGTACACAATCTATGAAAATGCAGTCTCCAACAATACAGTCTCCATAGTATAAGTAAATTTAAACAAAGCCAATGGCAATGTACAATGGATCACAGCCCTACACTTATGCATAATTGCACTTAGTTGATAATGGCAGTGCATTCCTATCAAAATATCATAAGTTTTAATATGTGTGGTTCAACATGCATTTTGAAATTCTAAAACAGTAAATAGTGTTTCCTTTAAATCCCGGGGAGATGCTTCAATATATTACATTTACAAGTATTAGTGTTCTTCTCAAAGACTTGGAATGCAGCTATGGATAATTATAACCACTACCATAACCAAAATAAAGGAACATTCAAGAGGAAGATTTCATACAGTTAAAAACAAAGTAGAGCTCCTAACATAATTATACAAAACACCTGCATTTAACGTTTTCACTAAGGAGAAGCATTTTTCTGTCTCACAAAATGGCTGTTGTATGACATTAATAACATGGGGGCATGCTAAATCCCATAAGGGCCATTTGTGCAGCTTTCATACTTCTCTAACATATGCTGCGAGGCTGGACATGGATATGAAACTTTAAGACCCTTGTAGTAACACTGAAGTGGAAAGCTGCAGGCAGGCTACATGGGGTCAATAACTTGAAAGTTACACAGACCACTAAACCACACATACTTCTGTTACCAACATTGTAGCAAGGCTATCACCATCTATACCACTGAGATGAGGATCACGGTTACCTATTATATTATCGAAAGCCGACAATGTCAAATCCGACATTGTCGACATGAGAATAACAAAATTGCAGAATGTCGAAAGGGTAAACGGAAATCTCCGTAAGGGGAGATTTCCATTTACTTCAAAGTAGTGCGGTCTCAGAGTTGGTATATTTCAGTAGCAGGGGGTGTGGGGGGTGCAGGCTTGCCCACCTGCCTACACCCTTTAGATTTTCTTTGTTTGCTTTAATTTATTTTTTCTGAACATTTGAAATTTTAATGGTTCGATCATTAAAGGTCGACCTTTAGTGATTTGAACCATTAAACTTTCAATGTTCTAATATAGACCCGAGGATCACCTCAGGTACGGTCAAAAGGTCACCAAACACCTGGTCATTTCTCTCACTAAACCCAGTTAAGTTCTGACAATGCATTTTCACAGTTATCCGCTTATGTGCGAGCAAAAGAAAGTTAAAAAATTGTGGCCAGTCTGAAATTTAATAAAGTAGGAGACTGATTGATAGCTGAACTTTTAACACATTACAAGTAAAAAAGACACAATCATTTTATTTATTTTTATTTAACATTTGTTTGCTGGGAAAATTTGAATGACTGAACGAGCCAATTTTCAGTGGAAGCCCAGCAAGAAATGCTCCAGACACATGTCTTTGTAATGTGGGAGGAAACCGGAGCACCCAGAGGACATGCATAACATTTTGAAATAGTGTTTAAAAAAGAAAGGCAATCAGATCCTTAACCTTAAAGGCAGAAAATGTGTTTGGCAAGTCAAGAATACATCCACTAGCTGACTGATCATCCATTCAACCACCATACCTCTCAAATGTATTATTGATCAATGCAGACATTTTCTAACACTTTTACTTAATGCATACATAACGTTTTTTTTATTACTCCTTTTTTATTTACCTCTTGGAGCCAAACATCAAAATTTTGTCATCTCAGGACTAGGAGTATGAACCAGACTGTACAGTACTGCAGGCTGGAGAAGTAGAAGTACTTGGGCTTGATTTGGCAGTTGGCACTTGGCAGAACAACTTAAATTACTAGGAGTATGAACCAGACTGTACAGTACTGCAGGCTGGAGAAGTAGAAGTACTTGGGCTTGTTTTGGCAGTTGGCACTTGGCAGAACAACTTAAATTAAACTTAAATCATAATCACAGTTCCGCTCAATCACTGCTGCCTGGCCTGTGGTGCTGCAGCCCTGCTATATTTCAAATTTCCCGCTCCAATTGAAACAGGTGCCTGCTCGACCCTCTCTAAACCAACTGACTGACTCTTGCTTGTAACTTGAAAAAAGTGCTTATTGCCTTTGCTTAGCTGCTGCACCTCAAGTTCAGCCACTGAGTCAGTCAGTCACACCCTTCGAGCCCTCAGACGAATTCCGACAGGCTGGCAGACTGCTTATGATGCTGATGTCATTGCGCACATGATGGCATCAGCAGGAAATTGCTGAGAAAATAAAAATTAAAAAAAAAAGCTGGGAAAGACTCGGGAATAAAGGGGGCCAATTGGGAATTTGTGGCACCCCATTTTTTGGACCTCAAAACCAGTAAATGCCAAGGAATTTGGCATGGTTGAGAGGTATGATCGTGTTATCTGTTGCCAGCTCAATTGATTCAGTGCCACACTCCTGCCTTCTTCAACACTCTTGCCTAACTGTTGCAGATCTTCTTTCACACAATCCATCTCGCTTCTTCTTACCTTCTTCCTGTCCGTCCCAAATCTTCCTCATCAGATTGTCTTCTGCTTTTCTGCACATGTCCAAACCACTGTAATCTGTTCTCTTTGATCTTTTCTGCAATTGAAGCTACTTTGGCTTCTGCTCTTATGTCCTTATTTTTTCATCTGTCCCACAGTGTGCATCCTACCACCCTCCTTAGGCACTGCATTTCCATCACCTCTAGCTTCTTCAACTGCTCTGCCTTTACTGCCCAGGTTTCTGTACCATACAGTAGTACTGGTCACACCACTGTCTTGTACACCTTACTTTTCAGCTTCTTTGGCATTCTTCTGTAATAGACTACACCTGACACTCTATGCCAGCTGGCTGCAGCCCCTCTGATTCTAGCTTTGACCTCTTCATTTAGACTTCCCTTCTCCTCAGTCACCCCTCCCAGATACTTGAAGCTGTTTACCTGTTCCACTATCTTCCCTTCTATCTCTATTCACAGCTTCTTCTGATTTCCCCAGTTTTCTGCCATTACCACCATCTTATCTGTGCTTAGTTTCATCCCCATGTGCCTTCAGTTTTGCATTCCATTCTCCTATCCTGTGCTGAGGTTCTAGCTCGGAGTCTGCCTGTACTGCCACATCATCTGCATATGGGAGATTTGTTGATCTGTCCCCTCCAACCTGTTTGCTAATGTAGTCCATCACCAGTATGAAGAGCAGTGGGTGCAGAGCTGAACCCTGGTGTACACCCACTCTCACTGGGAACCCCTCTGTGAGGCCGAACACTGTTTGTACTTGAGTCATTGGGTCATTGTACATAGCCTGCACTAATTCTACCAATGTTTCTGGGACTTCAAACCACCACAGTACTGCCCAGATCAGCTTTCTTGGGACCTTGTCATTTACTTTCTCCAAGTCTAAGATACCCAGTTGGACTCTCTACTCATCTGTAGCTTCTTCCCAAGTATCTGTCTCATTGCAAACATCGAGTCAATTGAGCTGCATCCTGATATGAATCTCATCTCCTATCTTACATTCTATTGCTCTTTGTATCCATTTATCAATCACCCTCTCCAGAATTTTCATGCAATGTGATAGGAGTTTGATGCCTCTGTACTGCCCACAGTTATGGATGTCTCCTTTGTTCTTGTACACTGGCATGAATATGCTTATTCTCCAGTCATCTGGCATATGCCTTTCTCTCCACACTGTTATTAGTACCCTCAGGAGCCATTTCTCCCCTATCTCACCCAGCATCTTTATCATATCTGCTGTGACCTCATCTGAGCCTGCTTCTTTCCCTGACTTCATTTTCCTTAGTGCTGTTCTTACTTCTTCTACGGTGGGCTCCTCTTCTTTACTCATCGTATGCTGTTTTGGGGGCAGTACAACTTCTGTGGGATTTTCTTCTTTCAGAAGTTGCTGGAAATACTCCTTTCATCTGCCTTTGATGTCCTATGGACTGGTTAGCAGGTTGTTGTTGGCATTCCTTATGAAGGCTGTTTGACTATCTTCTTTATCTTTCTGTCTTTGCCTTGCAACCTGATATAGTTTCTTTGTGCCACTTACTGAGTCACTTTTCAGAAGTTGGTAGAGTGCCTCCAATGCCCTCTTCTTTGCTATTGCATCTTCTCTCTTAGCTTCTTTGTTAGCCAACCAGTAGTCCTTCCTAGCCTGGTCAGTCCTTTACATCTCCCACTTCTTTCTTTTGATGACTTTCTGGACTTCTGCATTCCACCACCAGCTTTCCTTATGTACCTTATTTCCATATCTGGCTCAGCCACATATCTTTTCTGTAGTCCTAACATATGCTGTTTTTAGGCGCTGCCATTCTTGTTCAACTCCACCTATTTCTTCCTCTTCTTGGGGTGCTAGTGCCCTGAGTAATTCCTTGAACTGTTGTACTTTCTCTCCAGTCAACTTCCAGGACTTCAGCCTGTTCTCTGTTGACCTTAAAGCCTTCTCTGACCACTGCTTGCAGCTGATTGTGGCAACTAGTTGTTTATGCTGTGGGCCGACTGTTTCACTGGAGATGACTTTGCAATAATGGATTTTACCCCAGTGCCTTTTCCTTACTAGGAGGAAGTCTACATGAGTTGCATGTTGGCTACTCTTGTATGTGATCTTGTGACTGTCTCTCTTTCTGAACCATGTGTTGGCTACTATCAAGCCATTTGCCAGACAGAAGTCTAGAATGGTTTCTCCTCCTTTATCATTGTTACCTCACCCATGTGGACCCAGGCAGTCCTCATATCCTGTTCTGTCTGTCCTGATATGCGGATTCAAGTCACCCATTATCAACACCAATTCATGCTGTCCTGCTTTATCTAGTAGGTCCTGCAACTGCTGTCTGAATGCACTCTTTTCCTCACTATCACAACCCTTCTGTGAGGCATAGGCTGAGATTATGAATACTGCCCTATCATTACACTGGAGTCTGATTGCCATGAGTCTGTCATTAATTCTGATGGTATCCCTCACTGCCTTCTGAAGCTTCTCTCTCACCACAATTCCTACACCATTTCTTGCCTGTCCCCCTCCTGAGTAGCAGAGTCTGGATGCCAAGCCAAGTGGCTTTGCTGCAATGCCCTTCCATCTCTTCTCTTCGTCATACTAGAATGCCTGACTCTAGGGATTATTTTCTGGGGAATTTATACCCAGGACTTTCATTACACCACATGAAGTAGAAGTAATGATTAAGAAAGAGGTGGATGCTGGATTGTAAATCTAATATAAAAGTGGACTGGCAACATATGTTTTATGATTGTAAAATAATTAAAAAACATTTTGGGAAAATTCTTTACTACAAGCTATATTTAATGATAAATTTAAATTAAGTAATTTTTTTAATGTACCAATTCATGTAAATGTTACCAGAACAAAATATCCTCTTCTCTGGTGTATTTCAGCTTTAGCAAGAAAGGTTATCACCATTAATTGGAAGAATTATACACTCCTACCTTGAAGTAATTTAAGAAAATAATGCAACAAAAAATAAAAAAATGCCAATAACACCAGTGCGACCACAAGAGTGAAACTAGAGAATCTTTTATTAGTAAAACCACCAACCACTTTCACCCTGCACACTCAAGGCTTCATCAGAGTAATGTAACTTCCATAGAACACTCTTTAAATCCAGGAAATAATGTCACTTGATAGCAGTCTATAAATTAATCTAACAATAATATAGTTTACTAAATATTGCTTGATTAAAACCTCTTCATCTTGAATAAGACCTGTCTGATGTTGAGTTGTAACTGGGTAAGGAACACTCATCTCTACTTAAGACATAAAACTCTTCTACTATTTCCTTGTTCGTAACTTGAGATGCAATAAATGAAAAAATAATAAAATCAACATTTAAATAAAAATCTTTTGTGCATAAATATTCTAAAAGACTTTAACAATCAAATCTGTGTTGCATTTAATTTTAGAATTGAACTTATAGAAACATTTTCATTGATTCCAGGCAATGTAGTGGCATTTTTCCTAAGTTGGCACTCAATTTCTGCTTTTTCCAAATATAGTTTCAAATCACCACCCCTGCCATGGCCAAATACTCTCACTATTATAAAAAATAAAAACTTATTGAAATTGACACAAGACAGAGAATGGGTGTACAGTGCACTTTCTTTATTTTTCTTGTTAATGTCCCTAGTGTGGTCCAAAATCCTTTCCTTCAATTTTCTAGTGGTTTTACCGACATAGAAAGCTGGACAGGATGTGCACATAACCACACATACTACCATCTTAGTGTTACAATTACAATCACCAAGGCATGGGATTTTACGATAGTAACCATCTAACACCACATATGGACCTGAATTGATATATTTGCAGGCAGATCTCAACCTTTTGTTGTTATTAGGTTTTTCTAGCCAATTCTTTAAATTAGCACCTGTAGTGAAAGTAGTTTTTGGTGAAGTACCTAAAATATTTTTCAACTCCTGGTCCAAGACTAATTCCCACAGATTGTTTACAATAGATCTTATTTTCAAAGCATCATTGTTAAAGGGAAGGACCAACACATTGTCAAAGATAGTCTCATTCCCTGTGTCAAATGTAGTTCCATGATTAGTAGACAAAATAGGAATGAACCTATCCTTTTTTTTCTCAAGAATTTGATTTCTGATTTTAATCAATAGTTTAATAGGGTAACCTCTTTCTTTGAACATCCCCACTAGAGTGTAAATCTAATTTATAAAGTTATTGTCTTCACTGGTCAACTTCAATATTCTCACCATCTGACCCTTTACAATGCTTTTATTCTGATGTATAGGATAACAACTATTATAGTAAAGGAGTGAATTAGAGTATGTATCTTTCCTGTACACTCTAGAGTTCAATCTATTGTTGGTTTTGTCCCAAGTTAGTAAAATGTCCAAAAACTCTATACTGTCTGTGCCTATTCTGTGTGTAAACTTCAAGAATGTCATAGTAGTATTTAAATATTCAATGAATTCACCAAACTCAGTAACTGTGCCCTTCCAAAGGATGAGTATGTCATCCAAAAATCTTAACCAAGTAATAACTTTGTTGTAAAAATTTGATGAGAAGACCCATTTTTTCTCCCATTGAAGCAGCACCAGATTGGCATATATTGGTGCACATTTGGCTCCCATGGCTACACCTGAGATCTGGTGAAAAAGCTCTCCTTCAAAGAGCAAAAAGTTATTTAGTACTATTTCCATAAGTTCTAGCAATAAGTACATTTTTACATTATGTATGCCTTCTTTTCCTACAAGGGCTTCTTCAAATAATGCCAGCCCCTCCTTATGTGGTATTGTTGTAAATAACTTCATTACATCTACTGTAACGAATAAAAAGTCATCCGTAATAAGTGTATCTCTGGGTATTTCTAAACATGCCACAAATCTTTCAAAATATACTTGTAACACTCGAGTACATTTTTACACCAGAAATCAATGTAACCAAATATGGGCTTTGTTTTCGAGCATGTTGCTGCAACAATTGGTGTAAAAAGGGGGTTATGTAAATTTTTGTGGATTTTTGGGATCCCAAATATATGGGGACTCACAGGAAAATCCACAGTCATATATTTGCATTCTGTATCGTCTATCATTTCTTGAGTTAAAAAGTCATATAATACCCAGTCTATTTTAGCATACACTCTCCTTATTTCGTTAATTGACATTCTCTCATAGGTATTACAGTCATTTAACAACTCATGCATTTTGAATACATAGTCTCCTTGATCCATAATAATGACCCCCCCAACTTTATCTGGTTTCATGACTCTAATGTTACTCGTGATACTCAGATATTTTAAAACATTTCTTTCTTCTACAGTTAAGTTGTCATCATCTCTTGTAGCCCTGCAGATCACAGCATGCATTTCTTTTTCACATGAAGTTTCAAAAGTAACAATCATATTGTTAACTGGTGAAATAAAAGCACTTTTCCTTTTCAAATGTAAAGCTCGTATACAAACATTCTCCTGTTTATCATGAAAAACCAATTTCAAATTCAGTTGTCTAGTAAACAATCTTAAATTGGTGGAACTTTAGCAACATCTTGTTTAACATTCGGCACAAAAGCAAAGACTTTAGTAAATAAGGACATATGTACATCATTGATAACCATTTCTGAAAAATTATACACATTAAAACCTTTTTTTGTAGTGATCGTACATACAGTTTGATGATACAAGTCCATTTCTGTTGTAGTAATTTCACTCTCTAAAATTGTTTTTTCATGATAAACAGGAGAATGTAGAAGAAAGAAATGTTTCAAAACAACTGAGTGTCACGAGTGACTGTGGATTTTCCTGTGATTCCCCATATATTTGTTTACATAACCCCCCCTTTTAGACCAATTGTTGCAGCAACAGGCTCAAAAACAGAGCCCATAGCTGCTTACATTGATTTCTGGTGTAAATATGTACTCAAGTGTTACAAGTATATTTTGAAAGATTTGTGGCACTGTTTAGAAATACCCAGAGATACACTTATTACGGATGACTTTTTATTTGTTACAGTAGATGTAATTAATTTATTTACAACAATACCACATAAGGAGGGGCCGGCATTATTTGAAGCAGCCCTTGTAGGAAAAGAAGGCATACATAATGTAAAAAGGTACTTACTGGTGGGGGTCTATATTATACGTTCGAAGTCTGAAAACTTCGAATCTCATATGATCGACTCCATATGAGCAAAGTTTTCAAACATCAAACTTAAAATATAAACAAACTAAAAAAAAACCTACCTGAATGCTCTATGCAGGGTGGCAAGCCTCCCTGCACCCCCCCCCCACTACTTAAGTATACCAACTATGAGATCACACTACATTGAAGTGAAGAAATATTCCCTATGGCGATCTCCGTTGAAATGTTGAATGTTTGAAAACTTCGCTCATAAGATGTCGATCATATGAGATTTGAAGTTTTCAATCTTTGAACGTATAAACTCACTGGTGGAACTTATGGAAATAGTACTAAATAACTTTTTGCTCTTTGAAGGAGAGCTTTTTCACCAGATCTCAGGTGTGGCCAAGGGAGCCAAATGTGCACCAATATATGCCAATCTGGTGTTGGCTCAATGGGAGGAAAAATGGGTCTTCCCATCGAATTTTTACAACAAAGTTATTACTTGGTTAAGATTTTTGGATGACATGCTCATCCTTTGGAAGAGCACAATTACTGAGTTTGGTGAATTCATTGAATATTTAAATACTACGACATTCTTGAAGTTTATACACAAAATAGGCACAGACAATATACAGTTTTTGGACATCTTACTAACTTGGGACAAAACCAACAATAGACTGAACTCTAGAGTGTACAGGAAAGATACATACTCTAATTCACCCCTTTACTATAATAGTTGTCATCCTATGCATCAGAAGAAAAGCATTGTAAAGGGTCAGATGGTGAGAATATTGATGTTGACCAGTGAAGATAGTGATTTTATAAATGAGATTTACACTCTAGTGGGGATGTTCAAAGAAAGAAGTTACCCTATTAAACTATTGATTAAAATCAGAAATCAAATTCTTGAGAAAAGAAAGGATAGGTTCATTCCTATTTTGTCTACTAATCATGGAACTACATTTGACACAAGGAATAAGACTGTCTTTGACAATGTGTTGGTCCTTCCCTTTAACAACCATGCTTTGAAAATAAGATCTATTGTAAACAATCTGTGGGAATTAGTCTTGGACCAGGAGTTGAAAAATATTTAGGTACTTCACCAAAACTATTTTCACTAGAGGTGCTAATTTAAAGCATTGGTTAGAAAAAACTAATAACAAAAAAGGTTTAGATCTACCATGTCAAAATGTAATGTGTAGAGCCTGCAAATATATAAATTCAGGTGCATATAACATGTTAGATGGTTACTATCGTACAATCCCATGCCCTGGTCATTGTAATTGTAATTGTAACACTAAGATGGTAGTATATGTGGCTACGTGCAAGTACTGCCCAGCTTTCTATGTGGGTAAAACGTGTTTATATCACGTTATCGAAAGACGAAAATAGCAAATGCTATTTCATCGGCCCCAAAACATCTAAGCATGAAAATATCAAACATTCAGAACAGCAGATTTTTTCCCATGGAAACAATTCACTGCTCCAAAACACATACACACAACACAAGCACATCAAACAGCAACCACACACATACACTTAAACTTCTACATCTAACTCTACACTAAACTAAACATACACTACTATCTACCCACTTACCTTAACCCAAACCCTAACTCTAAGGTCCGTCACTATCGCACTCTCACCTAACCCACGCCCTAACCCTAACTCACTTAAACCGCCCCTAACCCTAAAGTCTGTCACCATCGCACACATGCCTAACCTGCACCCTAACCCTAACTCACTTAACCTGCCCCTAACCCTAACATACAAACAATCGCACACTTACCTGAACCCAACCCGTAACTTTCCACCATAGCGCTAAGAATAGTGAAGCCACAGAAATGGCCAATCGAATTCTTTCCTCCCGAGGAAAGAATTCGCTATTCTGCAGCTTCACTATTCTTAGCGTTCGCTGAATAGTGTTCGATATCAGAACATTTGAAGTTTTAATACTTTGATGTTCTGATATAGACCCGGTAAAACCACTAGAAAATTTAAGGAAAGAATTTTGGACCACAGTAGGGACATTAACAAGAAAAAGAAAGAAAGTGCACTGTACACCCATTCTCTGTCTTGTGTCAATTTCAATAAGTTTTTATTTTTCATAATAGAGAGAATGATTGACCATGGCAGGGGTGGTGATTTCAAACTATATTTGGAAAGAGCAGAAATGGAGTGGCAACTTAGGACTAATGCCACTACATTGCCTGGAATCAATGAAACTGTTTCTATAAGTTCAGTTCTAAAAACATAGCACAGATTTGATTGTTAAGGTCTTTTAGAATATTTGTGCACAAATATTTTTATTTAAATGTTGATGTTATTATTTTATTCATGTATTGCATCTCAAGTTACGAACAAGGAAATAGAAGAGTTTTATGTCTTAGGTAGAGATGAGTGTTCCTTACACAGTTACAATTCAACATCAGACAGTTCTATTCAAGAAGAAGAGCTTTTAATCAAGCAGTATATTTAGTAAACTATATTATTGTGGGACTAATTTATTGACTGCTATCATGTGATGCTATTTCCTGGATTTAAAGAGTGTTCTATGGAAGTTATGTTACTCTGATGAAGCCCTGAGTGTAGAGGGTGAAAGCGCTTGGTGGTTTTACTAATAAAAGATTCTCTAGTGTCACTCTTGTGGTCACACTGGTGTTGGTGGCTTTTTTATTTTTTGTTGCATTGATTTCAGTGTTTTCACTCTTTTGTGTGAGTTTTAGTATTTATTAATTTAAGAACATCACCTGCATTGTATGTCAACTTGAATTAGCTACTATCAGAATGAAAACTGACAGAGTCACTTCATATTACATTGGCTAATATTTAAAGTTATTAGAAAAAACTTGATAATATTTAAAGTAAGCAATGATAAAATGGAAAACTTTTAATAAGTTTCATTGTTTGGTAGACACCATTGTAAATAGCTGATGTTAGTTTATTGATGATTGAAATGGTTTACCTTCACTTTGTCAAGAATGGTATGTATGATTATGCATTTTCGCGACTCAACAATGCGAATTATGGAACACTTCTGAGGACAAATGTCAAAAATGGTATGATGGAAAACCATTTTCAACATTTGTCCATGTGTTTAAAAGGCATAGTGCATTTGCATTATAGCCATTCGAACCTCTGTGTGTTGGAGCTGCAGTTTTTTGCTGTTGTCCTTTCGACGTAATGCATGGACACATGACCTAATGAAGGTAAACCAATTGAAACTAGTTTCTTGATGTTGTAATTGTTTTATATATACTTATATATATTCATGTATAATGTTAATTGTTTAAAAATTAATACGTCATTTAAAAAAAATATGTCTGTTTCTTTATAAATTTCTGCCAAAAAGACGAAAAAACTGACATATGTGTTCTTCTGTCTCAGTTACTTTGGACAGGAGTGATTTATAGGTCTTAGCTCAGAGTTTGGCTCAGGCTCCTGACCCTTCCAGCTCTGGAGCTTCTGGTAAAAGAAGAAGGGGTTCTTCATTTTTTGAGAAGGTTCAAGATTTTGAACTACAAAATGATTGTGAAGGGACAACTTCTGTTTTCTTTCTCTCCTCAGTTTACTAATTCTGATGAAAGTGTGTCTTCTGATAAACCCTTAGAAGGATTTTCTTTTTCTGAAACAATTTCCAAAATGAATCAGTTGTTTTAGTGGGACATAATGATCTTCCACTGTTTATTCAGAAATATGATTTACTGCAACTGGAATTTCCTGAACTCACTCCAGTTTCTCCTGTTATTCCAGCATTGGAGTATGCATTTATTACAGCCTGTAACTTGTCTGATAGCCAGCCTGCTGTATTCAATAAAGTTTATAGATTTTATAAAGTTCCTCAGTCCCATAAATGTTTATATATCAATCCTAGATTAGACCTAGCAGTGATATCTGTGGTAAACCCATCTGCTGCTAAACATCTGGTTAATGCCAAGGCCTCCTTTCTGCACAACTTAGTTGCAGAATTCTCAGCTGTCAGGCTGATATGTTAAAGTTTATGCTTGCCTCTTTTCAGAATATGAGGAACATTATGGCATCTTTTCCTTTATCTGACAAAAACATTTCTGTAATTGTATCACCTCTGTTTCTCATGTAGCAACCCAATCTTCAGAATGTGCTTATCATGCTGATGCCACTTCTGGAGTTGCTGCTACTCATACTGTTATGAGGAGATTTGCTTGGTTGCATATTCAAAACCTTCCTGAGTATGCTACATCTGAAATTTTGTATTCTCCTTTAGACAGAATGGTAGTCTTTGAACCATCTGCTGCAGATGTTCTTAAGAAAGTGTGATTAGAGAGTTAAACTGATTCAGGGAATTTTACAGATTTGCAGCTTTACTTCTCCAAGCTTGTCAATGGGTTTAATATTACTGCTAGGCAGAGAGCAGGCAGCAGACTTTTAAAAAACAATGGCAGACAGCTGATAAGATGAGAAGAGTAATCCAGAATACATGGCATTCAAACAAGTCAGAATGACTATCTTCAGAATGCCCCCTTTCCCTCCCTAGCAAGCCTTTAATCCTTTCCCAAAATCTGAACCTTCATTTCTCTCTTTGGCTAGAAATAGTCTCAGACAAATGAGTTCTGAAAATCATTCTTCACAGATACAGATGGCAGTGGGAATCTTGTCCTCTTTTTCAAGAGATTCTTCCACATCTGCCAGATCAAACTTCTTTTTTTGCCCGTCATTCAGCATGTCTGACTCAAGGTCGATCAAGTTTTTATTCAAGAATGTTTCTGGTGGTAAAGAAAGAAGCTTTTGTGAGACCAGGTCTAGTTTCTTATTTTTTAAACCAGTTTGTGATGTTACCCAAGTTCAAAATGCTATCTCTTCACAATGTACTATTGCTCATTTCCCATTTAAGTTTTTTGGTGACTCTAGATTTAAAAGATGCTTAGCATCACATTCCTTTAGCTTCAGATTTCAGATGTTCTTAAGGTTTTCTGTGTCTGTATCACACTTTCAACACTCTGCATTACCCTTCTGTGTTATGCATGGCTCCAAGTGTGTTTTACAAGGTGTCTAGCTCCAGTGTTAGTCTACTGCAGACTGCAAGGTATTCACATTTTTCCTTATTTAGATAACTTGCTTATTCTTACTGAGTCTTTTTAAGTGTCAGAAACCTCTCACTTGGGTGAGAGGTCTTTTGCAGAAACCTGGATTTCTGGAGAACATCCAAAAGTCTGGTTTAATTCCTTTGCACAAGGTTGCTTTCCCAGGGTACCTCCTACATACCTCAACTCATAAAGCTTTTCATTCACAGGAAAAAGTAGGTATATATGTAGAGTTATACATGAATTTTTTCCCACCAAAACAAAAATTTCAGCAAGGAGATTTCTTATGATACCAAGTATCATGGCATCTATGATTCTTTTGATTTTTTTTAGCAAGATACCACATGTGAAAAATTCAGTGATACCTAAAATCAGTATGGTCCCAGCAACAACATTCCCCAACATTCTGAATTCCAGTTTTGGGAATTGTGAGAAGAAAAATTCTTTGGTGGAAAGACCAGTTTTATCTGAATCCAGGTCTTCCATTTTCCCTTCAAACTCCAGCACAGTCTAAAACAACAGACACCTCCAACTTTGTTTGGAGAGCAGGGTCTATGGGATAAAATTGCAGGGTCTTTGGAATAAGAAAGACAGACCAAACACACATAAATGTAAATGAGATGTTGGCAGTCATAAATGCAATCTCAATTCTCTCAATTATCTATGGTTCCCAAGGCATTACATGTGGTTACAGACAACACTAAAGTGATGTGATACATAAACAAAATGGGAAAACAGTCCAAAACCAAACCAGCACTATGGTGAACCACTTTGGAGAACTCATAGTAAATGTAAATAAAAACCTCCAAAAAGGCAGACACACAGGGAGTTCAAGTAGAATAACCACAATTTATTGTAAAATCCACAAAGCTTTCGAGTAGCAACTCTTCCTCAGTCTGTATAAAAAGGAGTGATAGAAACAAGTTTAAGTACAATCTTCATTTAGACATAGCCAGTCAAAATACACATTCAATTAATTTAAAAACACACACATAAAAAAAAAAAACTTTAAAGAGGAATGCTATCCACATAGCATACCAATAGAAAGCTTTCCCATCCATTGTTTGAAAAATGTAAACAAAAGTTTGAAACATTTACTGGGAGACAATACCATAATATATTAATTTCAGCATCATTTGCTTCAATTTTAAAACTGGTCTTATACAAACTGCTGTATTAAGTCCAGGATTTCGTTCACCACTTAGACGTATAATCCACTCATATTCATATAGTTCCAAGGAGCTATTTATATCATCCCCTGTCTTTTGCTTATAACGAATATCTATGGCTCTGAACAGGAATCCATGATCTATCCCCTTCTCCATCACATGTTGAGTTAAAGCATTAGTACCAATTTTTATTCTTATTTCTGAATTATGCTCTATAATCCTTTTTTTTTGTGGATTTTACAGTAAATTGTGGTTATTCTAGTTGAACTCTCTGTGTGTCCACTTTTTTGGAGTTTTTTATCTACATAAACAAATGGGAGCAGATCCTACACTATGAGCAGATTAGCCATTGTAGCACAACCTCACTCTACAGGCATTTTACATTTCATCAAAGCAAACGTTTGTGGCAGACAAGCTGAACAGGACAGACCCCATGAATGTAAACTGAATCAGGGGGTCTTCTAAGAACTGCTGTAGCTTTGGGTAACACCTCAGATAGAGCTTTTTGCCTCCAGTTACAGCAATCATTTGACAAAATTCTGTTACTGGACTCCATGCAAACAGATCTTAAAAACTCATGCTTTTCTTTTCCTTTGAAAGGAATGTTTCTGCATGCTTTTCCACCATTTCATCATTTCCATTAATATCCAGGATAATTTTACAGATTCAGAACTCTCCAAGGATCATTGTGGTGATTCTCCTCTGCTCCAAGCAACAGTGGTTCTTCCTTTTTTTCGAAATGGCCAAGGACAATTATCAGAAGCTACCATACAGACTAGACTTACTCACACAAGATAGGGTGTTTGATAAACTCCAGCTTTAAACAACTGCAACTAACTGCCTAGATGATAGATTCTTTCTGAAAGTGCATAAGGTATTAAAGTAGGCAAGAAGACCTGCAAACCTGCTATTAGAAAATCATAATTAACAAATTAAAAAGATTTTCTGGTTGGTGTCAAGATAAGTCAAGCACAGGATCCTTTTAAGGCTAGTATTTCTCTGGTTCTCAATTATGTGTATGAGTGATTATCTTCTGATCTTTCTTACTCCCCAATCTATGTATACCTGTCTACCCATGGATTCCCCCTCTTTCAATGCATTCACATATGAAAATGTTTTTGAAAGGGGTGTTGCATACCAAACCTTCTAGAAAAAGGATGGCTCCTCCTTGAGATTTTAATTTTGTTTTGGAAAAATTAACTTTTGCTCCATTTGAAGCTCATCAGGTTGACTTGGGATCTTTACTATGGAAAACAGATTTACTGACTGATTTTACTTTTACAAGAAGTATATCTAAGGTGCAAGCTTTTATTGGTGGGTCAACCTTATCTCATTTTCCACAGAGTTAGAGTTTCCTTAAGAACTAATTCTTCATTTATGCCTAAAGTGGTATCCAAGTTTCTTTGAGCCATGCTACCAATCTCCCTGTAGTCTTTCCCAAATTTATAAATTAAGGAGAAAGGATACTCCACACCTTGGATGTCTACAGACAGCTCTGATATTTTTTACATAACTAAAACTTTCAGGAATCTCTGATTGGTTGTTTACTTCTTATGAAGGTAAGAAGAAAAGGTAACCTGTCTCAATGTAAACAATTTGTAAATAGTTGTTTCATGCTTATGTTTTGTAATGCCCATCACAACAAGTCAGTTCCAGGGAGGATCTAGGTTGATTCTGCCAAGACCTTGGCTTCCTCAGTGGCTTCTTGGAAAGGGTTGAATTCTAGGAATATTCAAGAAGCAGCAATCTGGTCCTCTATGCATGCCTTTACAAAGCACTGCAAACTAGATTTCTTCTCCAGGTCTAGATCAGGCTTTGTTATGATCATTGTCCTCGGGCCCCTGGGCCTTCATCCTACCTTCCTACTCCTAGTTAGGTTAAACTATGGTAGTCAGTCCATAGCTAAGGCTACTGTAGCAGTGATTAGTATGATAATTATAATAAAGTTATGCAAGTAAACTGACCATAGCAGTAGATGTTCAATGATCAGTGTTGCAGTGGCAGCACCCTTCTTTCATCCTCCTTTTTTGGTATGTTTTTGTTGCCAGGATGAGGACCTTTATGTTTATTTTCCTAGTATGTATCTTTTCAGGGTTCTAACCTCTCTATCAGTTGGCATGACCACACTTTTCTTTAGCTCTGCTCAAGCTGGTTAATGGCTTGGGCATGTGGAAGGTACTATGGAAACACTTTATTTGTTATATCCTTAGTCAGCTATGACCCATATTGCTAAGGCTACTGCAAACATCATTATTCAAACATCTATTGTTATGGTAAGTTTACTGTACTTTATATTTCTCCCACCCTCTTTCTTGTTATCCTTTCTATTGCATATATTTATTTAGCTTATTATTTTGTTTCTCTCAATTTATTTTTCAATTATACACAGTAGCATTTAGACCTGCACCTATCCCTCTGGCAAGATCTGTGACCAACAGGTAGCAGCATTGAAAAATTATATGGTGCTGCTTACTGTGATGGATTTAAAGTTTTCTTAAGACACTCAGTCTTGCTGGCTGGATTCTGCTGAAATCAAAGTATGGTTATAGTTGCATTTACAGTCTTGTTTCACACAGAAACTTGCAGAATATACACTGATGAGAGAATATACTTTGCAGCATCAACTTAGAGCAGTAAAAAATAGCTTCTTATAACAAACCGCACGTACTGATGTTACAGCTTTTAGTTATTGTTCTACTTTACTTCTCAATCAGCATGGATGTTATAACATTTACCTTGGGACAAATGTGTCCCTACCAATACCCCTAACATAACTGGATTAATACAGATCTTTATATACAATTTTAGTCATGCACACTCTTGGTATTCTATTTTGGAAAATTGCTCATCCTGTAGAAACAATACTGATTGTTGCAGATGCTGACACAAATGATGACTTAATAATATTATTTTTAACCTTCCTTTTTTATCACTGTCCTGTCAAATTTTTACTGAATTTATAAGAAGACAGCTTTTCTGACAGTATGAACATCCTGCTTTTGTCTTTAGTATTCTATTTGGATCTTTGTATAAGAACATCTGTTCTTGTGCAAATGCTGATAAGTGCAGAAAAGTATGTTTTTAAGGAAACACATTGCAACAGTGTCATATGATAGAAACATGTCATGTTGTCCATTCTTTAAAAAAGTAGATTTTACATTTTTGCTCTCACTGACAATGAAATGCATACATCCTGTTTTTAGTCTGTAAGGAAAAATGTCAATTCAGCAAGTTCCTTATTTTTCAAGCCACAGTAATTTAGTACGGATGCTGATCACATATTACTAAACTCTGTTTCTGCATTTAAGCAAGCTTTATTTTACACCTTATTTATGTTACATATTTGTAACAGAATTACTTTCAACCTTAAAACCCTGTTGAGCATAATCTTACAATTCCCTCTTTTTATTTTAATGTCCTCAAAACACTTTATACTGATATGTATTTTTGATCACATTATATAGAAAACACATTAAGAAACAAACACTTTAGTCTTCTTTTGATACAAGTCAAAATGCAATTTTACACTGATATCAAGTATTACTACCAAAACTGAATGTATCTAACAACTTTTTCTTTTACAGACCATTCTGTGAAATATTTTATTAGTTATGAGCTGTGTCTGCTTTAATTTTAGTTTTTAACTTGATTAATTTATTATTTTGCAATCACATTATTTAATTTGTGATGTAGAACTCTTTTATTAACTCTTTGCAACTGTTGAATTAAGTCTTTACTTTTATTAATATCAAAAGATTAGAAATAGACTAATATCTATAAGAGACACAAACTATGTGCTACTGCAAGCATTTATACACTGCTGAAAATACACAATTTCAATGTCATTTTAACCATCACATTGTGGTCATTTCTCTGAACTGTCTATTAACATCTTGGTTGACAGTGAGGTGAACATAAAGTACTGAACTGGGCTTAGATATTTGAATGTAATTATTTCAGTATATTTAATACTTGAGGATTTAAAAAAAAACATGATTTATATACTAAAGAATGCTATGTACATATTAGTCCATTAGCTGTATGAATACAATATTTTAATATATTTTTTTTCTAACTGGGGTAACCAATACTAGTACAGATAAAATGATGGTCCAAAAACCAATGATAAAACTGCAACTTGAAACCAATGATAATATTACAACTTGACAAATTACTTTTAAACTTAATACAATGCATCCTGTACAGTATGTATTTACACAGACTGTTTGCTATTCATGTATTTCAATCTAGTAGCTAACCTGGACTCATTTTTTTAAAACATGGTTCTACTGAATTATTTTGTATTTGTACATACAAAGACTGTAAAGTACATTTAGTCTAACCTTACAAACGTAGTAACATTAACATCAAGCAAAACCTTGGAACATTTTTAGGTCTCTTTAGAAATATCTAGTGGAATTGCCACCAGAGGCAACTACATACCCAGAAATTAGAAACATTTATGCTTTTTGCATACCAACATTGTCTTGCCAAAAACATATTAAAAATACTCTCTCTTGTATAGCTTAAGTCATCTCTTGTATAGCTTTACAGTTTAACAGGTTGTAAATATAATTTAATACTAAAGAATACAATAATAACTAGCATAAAATATCTTGGACTTTCAGATTTATTCTGTTTACCAGTGTTTTTTATGCACTAATACCTGTTTTTTCCTTCCCCCCTAAAAGAGCATTGTCAAGAAGGAATGATATATTAGTTCTTCCTGTAGCTCTGTTTCAGACCCTTGTGCAAACAGATTATCAGTGACATCTATGCACAATTGTGACATTTAATTACAATTACCAAATAGGGTTGCATGTAAACATTTTAACAATTATGTTTTAATAACAATGATGCTTTAGAAAAACTCAAGCTACTTGTCTGGCAATCAGTCTTGCTTTTGATCATGTTTTCACAACATTTCCTGTAACTATTCATCTAGTCTAGGAAGGTCTGAGCTCACATTTCAGTTGATAAGTATTTGTGATTTGCAGAACTATGCATTTATACTACATAAATAAATTAGCTTACATGGATTTCAGTATTTTATATTTATTTAACTGCCCTGCCATTAATTTTACAAAAACTGTTTGACTAATATCATCTGTGATTTTATTATTTTTTTTTAAATTCAGAACATTAACTGTTTGATGTGGTGTTACTATACAATTATATAAAAATTGTAAAAAACAAAATAGATATGTTTATATTTAGATTATTTATATTTGCTGTTGTCTACCTGTTATTCTTGTGCATTGTAACAGATGTATTTTAGATGAAAAGAAAATATATGCATGCCAGTCTTGTGACTTTAAATCTTTATTTAAGCATATCAGTCTTGTGACTTTAAATCTTTACTTTTATTAACTATTTTTATTTAATTTTATGCACTAGAACTCTTTCATTTACCTTTTGACTATGCTAGTAGAATAGCAGTTATATACTCTACTTTACTGTAGTACTGTTAAATGTATTGCTTTAACTGAATGGAAGTTTTAAACATTTGAGAATGATTTGTCCAGATTTTACCATCCTACCATGTATGCTTAACCATTTTTAAAACAGAAACATATTATAAAATATATCTCTTTTGTAGCTCTTTTTTTCAGCTGTAGTTTCCTGCTCTTTTCCAATGGTCTCTTAAGCTCAGCTAATTTATTTTCTTTATCCTGTAACTGCTGTTCAAGAGTTTCCTCATGGTCTGCCTGATATGTCTCAGGAACCTGTTCTGCTGAATCTAAAACTCCTATGCACTTTTGAAAAGCTGTATGTATAATTTGTCTAAGCTTCCTGAACTCATTGTGTCTGTCTTTTAAAAGTGTATTACATTCGTTTGTAACAAAATGTATTAGAGGTCCTGTCAGTAACTAATTTGACTCACGTGGTGACAGAACATAACTGTTCAACATCTAAATATAATGAAAACTCTTTACCTTTAGTTAATTCTGTTTCATGAACAGATCTGTCTTCACAGTCTATATTTTTAGCAATATCATGCAATACTTTTTATGGCATAATACACAAAATGCAGTTTTTGTTGAATCACACAATAAACACCTGTCATACCACACATGGTTTTCTTTGAGATACCAGTCAAATATTGTAATACATTTGCATAATGCTTTACTATCAACCTGCCCTAATAAGGGTTTACATTTACTAATGTGCTGTGTATACCAACATTGCAATTTACTAAAGCTTAGTTTACTCCTGCACGAATTATGTCTACTAGCATCCATACTAAAAATATGACATAGAAAAAAGTCTTACCAGTTAGCAAAAAAGAAACAGGTGATCAGGCTGTTTCTGCTGATGGTTGGAAATTTTTCAGAGTCACTTGAGAAGTTGGGGAAACACAACAGGCAGTGAACTGCTGTACAAAGTAGATATCCTCCTTGTCTTGGAGAATTTATGGCACTGCACACCTTCCTGCACTGCAGGCTCAATCTGGATTCAGACATCCGAAAAAACTTTACTACTGCAAGCTGCATAAACTGGAATACTTCTGTTTAGAAATTACATATACATACAAATATTAGTTACTGCAATTTGACTGAAGTGATCCTCTGCAGGGCTTACCACTCCCTCTGTGTTTGAATGCAGGCTAGCGTGCCACTGAAAAATTATATGGTGCTGCTTACTGTGATGGATTTAAAGTCTTCTTAAGACACTCAGTCTTGCTGGCTGGATTCTGCTGAAATCAAAGTCTGGTTATAGTTGCATTTACAGTCTTGTTTCACACAGAAACTTGCAGAATATACACTGATGAGAGAATATACTTTACAGCATCAACTTAGTGCAGTAACAAATAGCTTCTTATAACAAACCACATGTACTAATGTTACAGCTTTTAGTTATTGTTCTACTTTACTTCTCAATCAGCATGGCTGTTATAACATTTACCTTGGGACAAATGTGTCCCTACCAATACCCCTAACATAACTAGATTAATACAGATCTTTACATACAATTTTAGTCATGCACGCACATATACATTTCCTCTTGGCATTCTGTTTTGAAGAATTGCTTATCCTGTAGAAACAATACTGATTGTTGCAGATTCTGACTTAATAATATTATTTTTAAGCTTCCTTGTTTAACAATATCCTGTTACATTTTTGCTGAATTTATAAGAAGACAGCTTTTCTGACAGTATGAACATCCTGTTTTTGTCTTTAGTGTTCTATTTGGATCTTTGTATACCAACATCTGTTCTTGTGCAAATGCTGATAAGTGCAGAAAAGCATGTTTTTTAAGGAAATACATTGTAACAGTGTCATATGATAGAAACATGTCATGTTGTCCATTCTTTAAAAAAGCAGATTTTACATTTTTGCTCTCACTGACAATGAAATGCATACATCCAGTTTTTAAGTCTGTAAGGAAAGATGACCATTCAGCAAGTTCCTTATTTTGTAAGCCACATTCATTTAGTATGGATGCTGATCACATATTACTAAACTCTGTTTCTGCATTTAAGCAAGCTTTATTTTATACCTTATTTATGTTACATATTTGTAACAGAATTACTTTCAACCTTAAAACCCTGTTGAGCATAATCTTACAGCACTATGACCATAAGAAGTAACCCCCCTCTGTGTGTTGGCTGGCAGGGATGACAGCTTCATAACCCTACCCTGTACTCCATCCTGTTGTCCTCTCCTTTTTGTGTCTATGTCCATGCTCCTTGTGCAGTCCTCCCCATTACCGTTATCTTCCTTCTGTTTGTCTGATGTCTCCTCCATTATTCTCCCTTTACCTCATTGAGCATTACCTCCCCTGTCAGTCTTGTCTGTCTTCTATGTGGATTTTTGTGCTTCTGCTACTTACCCCAACCCTCTTACCTTCCCCTGTCTTTCCTTACTACTTTCCCCAAGTTACCTTATCTTCATATATATAAAACTGGCACCTTATCCATGAAACAATTTATCTCACCATATCTACCTCAATCCTGCTCATTCTTTAGATTTTCATCTTATGTTGTATCCTTTGGTTACTTCCCCCTTTTCACCAATTTCCTACATCTCTGTTGCTATCCTTTCACTTGGTCAAACAATAGATAAGCATAAGTGAATCATGGCCCTTTAAAGCTTCCAAATCACTTCTCTCCCACTTTGTTAGAGGGATTGTACAGCGACTCATTGATGTATGTGTATGATGGGCAAATGCTGCTCATCTTTCCCTATGGATGCACCTTTTTGCTACATGCTGTTCTCCAAACCCTGCTGCAGACATAAGCAGGATATTTAATAGATGACCATGATGCACTGATCCCCTTATCATTCATAGGTTCATAGGTTCATAGGTACTAGGCTATCTGCCCAAAGGCATTTATAAGCCTAGCCGGAATGTGTTGGCTTTCGCCACCCCCTAAGACTAGTTCCCTGTGCTTCTGTCCAGCAGAGCCACTGAAGTGATCCTGGGGTAAACTTTCTGTTTCCTATCCTCTCGTCAAGGTTTCTCTTGAAGAGTGTTAGTGAGGAGCTCTACCTAATGTAGACTGGAATCTTGTTTTAGAGCACGGGAAGTCAGGAATCTATCCCTCCAGCATGTCCTATTTATTGTTATTCTTAATGGGGATTGGCCATGACTGCACCCACAGTCATTCTGAATCCTAGTCACTAGCTAAGTCACTGAAGTATCAGAAACAAAATATATTAGAGATATGAAATAAGGATATATATTAGGGTATGTAAAAGCTGATCAAATGCATTCATTGTGACTTGTTTTAAACTATGCCACTTTTGCCATTCTACTTTGTTAGCAGTTTTTGGGGGCAATCTTATATGTTTGTTGGTCTGTGACAAATCTCAGCTTATAGGGGATCTTATTCCAGTTTCCCCCAGAAAAAGGGACAATAGGTTGTCATCAGATTTGTTCTTTGTCTGACAAAAGTAAGTTAACCTGAAAACTGACCTCAGATCTTTCTGAATTGTTCACATTGTGTAACTGTATAAGACAGGGCAGGGCAATTTGCTGAATACAGAAGTTTGCTGATGAATTTTAACTGTATTACATCAAGTTGCTGGCTGGGCTTTGGTGAGTGCAGTCTGTGCAGAGCCAGATCCCACACATAGCAACCTAGGCAGCTGTTTAGAACCTGGAGCTGGCTAGAGGGCGTGGCTTTGAAAAATGTTAAAAAATGCTCTGTCACAGAAATATATAATGGAGAGAAGGAGAGACAGTTGTTCCACTTTCAGCATCAGGATGTTTTGATTGAGCCCCGGAAGAAGATGTCAGCTTGTTCAACTTTCAGCATCAGCAAATTTTGACTGAGCACCTATATTAAATCAGCGAATGCTTAAACAAGTGAACGCTGATTTATCGTCCCCATGTAAGCGAAAGCTTACAATCCCGAACACTGAGCACAGCGATTTTTTTTCCAGGGAAAAAAAAAAAATCACTGTTCCAAAAAAGAAAAAAAAAAAACTTTAAAACGTTACATAAAGTAGGGGGCTTCACCCCCCCCAAACCCCCTGAAGGGGGGCTGTGCTCCCCACACCTCCCCTACTTAAATATACTGACTTGGAGATCGCACTACAGTGACGAAAACAGCAAAATAATTAAGGCGGCCAAATGATTTCTTTCCCAGGGAAAGAATTTGCTTATATGCCATTTCGGTATTTTGACGTTTCGTGCTTTCAAGTTCGATCAAGACGCACTTGAAAGAATGTGTCTTCGATCATATAATAGGGAAACTTGACTGAACTCAAGAGGAAGGATTCAGCTACAAATGTCAGGACACTGAGCACAGGAGGAGGAAGATGTCAGATGCATGGGACATTTGAAGCATAAATTCGGTTAGTGGGTTGAAGGACCAAGAAAGTGCACAGGACATTTGTTTTATGGCGTTCTTTATTTTTACAGCAGACTTTACATTGGAAGATTTACAACAGTACATCACACCACTGTTTTTGCTTGAGGAGAATTTTTTGCAGCTGTGAGGAAGAATGATTTTGCAGGTGTGTGTGTGTGTGTGTGTGTGTGTGTGTGTGTGTGTGTGTGTGTGTGTGTGTGTGTGTGTGTGTGTATGAGCATCCCCAAGGGGGGATTTTAGAACTGAATGACTGGGATTGGTTCACCAAACTGCATGCCTAGGATGGATTTACAGACAGACACAGAAAATTCAGGTAAAATATATCACTGGGAATTGCTACTAGTAAGCAATAGTTTTTATATATTTGCTGTCTGGTTAAGTGACTTGCTTAAAATCACACAGTGGGCAAATGGAACTAGAAAGAATGAAACTCTATACCCTTTACTACATGAAACAGCTCATTAAGACAGTTGCCTGGCACTTCAGTCTCTGAGCAATTAACAAATTGCTTCCTATAGTAAATAACAAATTGCTTCCTGTAGTCAGAAGTACATGGTTTGAATCCTTACTCCTCTATTTACCTACTGTGTGCCTTTTAGCAAGTCAATCAGACCATTTTCCTGGGTCATTCCTGAAAAGGGACACTTTGCAGAGGGAGTTTTCCTGGTTAGCAAATAGCTAAAACAAAATGTTATTTAAAATGTGACTTTCTTCAGAATTCTTTATATTTTAACACCTTTGTTGAATTATCACTCATGACATTGGCAAACATACATTTACATAAAAGGAAACAAATCATATTAACATCTCACAGTTGTAGATACTCTGCATCTCATATATTCTTCTATACTATTTTCATCAATCCAACATTGCATAAATTGCTCAATTCCTGCTTTTCTCCAAACCAAACTCCTCTTCCAAAATATTATTATGCGTGTATTGTTCCCGCAGATTCCATTTTGTTCTATGTAATTTGCTCTTACCCTTTTGTAAAGATTTCATTTCCACTTCTTCTATGTCTGTTAGAATATTCACTACTTCAAATATGGTTGGTTTAGACTTCAGTTTCCATTTTCTAGTAATTACTTTTTGGCAGCCACTAGAATTAAACTTAACAAGGCCTTACTATGTCTATGCAATTTAGATCCTGCAACCCAGAGTAAAAAATAATTTCCTAAGTTACACCCATTTGTTCACTCAGTATTTCTGATAGAGTACTCTGTATGGAATTTTTAAACTCTACCAACTCATTATACTCCCAAAACACATGCCCCCAATTACCTCATTCTTCCCCATCTCACCTCCAACATTTGCCATCTACCTGAGCAAAAATTATTTGGAGTCTGCTAGGGGTATACTATATCTATGCAAACACTTTAAAGAAAAATCCTAAATCTTCTAAACTTTGTTGCATATTTGGAAGCCATAAACATGTCCTCCCATTATTTCCTTGTGATAGACTTATCCAGTTTCTCTTTTCAATCTTTTCTAACCTCCTTTGCATGATTTCTATACTTATTTTACAATATTCTATATGCCCCACTAATTATCCCTTTTTAACAGCAGCTTCTGCTCTGGAGTCAACTAAAAACTGAGCAGACCTTTCATGTAGGATTTCCCTATCCCTTTTTCTTTGCCTATATAAGTCCCTGATAGGGAAGGCAGTCTCTAGCCTACAGTCCAAATGTCTCCTTGGCCTCTTCCAAGTTACCTCTCCAGTTATTTGTTCCCAAATGCCTTTGTTCCTCTGCCAGTTTTCTCCAGTAAATTCCAGCTCCCTTTTGCCCATTTTCTGTACCCTTAATTGCAATCATCCCTATCAGCAGAATCTCCTTTCTCTATTATTGTGCAGAGTGCTTGCGCAAAAAAGTTGAGATGTATTTTTGTTCATTACTTGTAAAAAGTTGTGGTATTCTGGCAAACTGTTGCAGATTGCAGTCATTCAATATTTTTGGGCCATGAGTTTCAGACTTTATATCCTTCAGAAAAGTCTTGCCAATGCAAAGATTTTTATTCTAGCAACTTTTTAAGTATGAATCAAAAAGACTTGAAACTAAGCCGTAAAAGAAACAAATAAACCACAAAAAACTACTCCAAAAACTAAAGCACTTTTAATGAAAATAAACACAAATAATGCAACTGGTTAGCGCATTCATTTATATCAAACTTCATCAGACAAAGTTGCCCACATTATTTCAGCCACTTACATCACATATTAAAATCACATGGTCAATAACATCAGTGCCTTAACGCTTTCCTCTTCAACACAATTCTAAAATTTTCTTTATCATTGATACCAGGGAAAACCCATGTATTTGATTTTACTTGCCAATAATATTCTTTATAATCTAAATCATCTTCAGCATCCCACCTATATTCATAGCTTGCTGCTTGTTCTATCACTGTAAAAGAGAACTTCTTAATTATATTCTCTTGTGCATGGCAAGAAGAAAAATGCTTCGCCAAAGGATTATTACTATCTCCTCTTTCTATAGCCTTTAAATGCTCATAAATTTGAGAATGCAAAACTCTTTTTGTTCTCCCAATATAAAGAGCCGGACAAAGCTCACATGCACCTAAATAAACCACAAACTTGGCCCTGCAGTCAAAATGTCCATTCAAATGCCACTTATAATTCCTAGCTTCAATTTTGACCATGGATCCCACTTTAATATACATGTAGTAATTACAGTTCTCATATTTAAACATTCCCTTTGGAGCATCATTAGAAACCCCTATATTTCTATAAAAATATTCTTTTAAATTCTTTCCCCTTTTTGTTACAAAAACAGGCATTTTGCCTATTATTTTACAAATGTCTTGGTAATTGGTCAAACATTTCCAGTTCTTATTTATTACTTGCCTAATATCTTTCAGGTCCATCAAATTATTTAACATGCATGCCAGTTTTCTCCAGTAAATTCCAGCCCCCTTTTGCCCATTTTCTGTAACCTTAATTGCAATCATCCCTATCAGCAGAATCTTTCTCTATTATTGTGCAGAGTACTTGAGCAAAGAAGTTGAGATGTATTTTTGTTTATTACTTGTAAAATGTTGTGGTACTCTGGCAAACTGTTGCAGACTGCAGTCATTCAGTATTGCCAGGCATGCGTTTCTGATTTTATATCCTTCAGAAAAGTCTTCCCAATGCAAAGATTTTTATTCTAGCAACTTTTTTAAGTATATCAGAGAAACACTTAAAATCTGCTTCTGATTTTTGGGTCTTTGTCTCTGATTTGAGATAAGATGTTGAGAGAGTAGAAAAAGTTTGCAGTGTGTTTCCAGCCCATTATTTATGAATGTATTTATTCACTTGTTTTCATGCAGATACATAAAGTCTACAGTCATGCAAGTGACTGTAATTGATGGTTGTGTGAGTGTATAAATACTTGGTTCCTGCAACCACAGTAGTTAAGGCATAAAGTAAGGAAATGATTGCAGTAAACAGGAACATCCTCATATGAGCAGCATTCTTTGGGTATGAACCTTGCATTCCTTTTATTGTTGACTATTGATACTGTGCATATTATTTAACTGTAAATAAACTGGAAAGCATGAAGTCTATTGTTAATATGTTAACTATGAATGCATTTTAAAGAAACTTGCTTTTTTGCAGGCAAACATAGGTGTGGAATACATTGTGTTGGACTACAACATTGTCTGGTATTTAGTGCAGATGCTTAAGGCTATGAGATACTTCTGTAGTGCAGAGTTTGATTCCCTCAGTCTTTATTTGTCTACTGTGTGACTCTGATCACTTCACCAGACAGTAATGCTAAGCTGCCCCTAAAAGGGGACACTTGCATCAAGTGGGCTGTCCCAAGCTGTTAGCAAATATGTTGCACATTAGTCTTTTTAATTCCTGTATGAATCACATTGGTGATGATTAGTGCATTGCTATATGCTGTGTTAAACTGAGGGTTTACACTTTATTCTTAGTGAGTTCACTGTATTACATTAAGGCTGAATAATAGTCCTGAAAATATAGAGTCAGACTTGTGTTTTCATGTATGCATTCAGTTTCAGGGAAAGCCAGTTCAGTAGAAAGGAAAACGATAATCATGCTGGCTAAGCATTAGGTATGCAGAAATAATGTTCATAGAAAGCTGCAGAATGTCCCTTTCTGAAGGAAAACATATGTGTACTTGCAATGGAATGCTAGATAAAGAATTGATAGGCACTGTGAGGCACATGCAAGACAAGGGTTGGAAACCAAGGCTAAAGAGGTGTGTAAAACATTACTGGGTTTTGGTATTATTAGAAAATACTTCAGACATGGTCAGTGGAGTCGGTCAAGTTAGTTTTTGGACTGATATGCAAAATGTCATTACAGTATAGACACATGAGCCTGAGTACAGAAGTCAGGTCAAATATCCATACTATTCAGGAGGAAAAAGACTATTTCGGTTGATATTCAGGAGAATCAGAATATGCATTCAGAAACTTTGGATAGTTATCAGCACTGTTACTGTTACCCAGCATTCCAGAAGTTCTACAGACTGTTATTGTTTATCAGCACTGCTAATGGAGACAGCATTTGGATATTGTCAACATCTAATAAAGTATTCTTAGCTGAACTACAGCAAGAGCAAAATGTATTCTGAAAGTACAAAAAGACTTGGCCCATAAAGGAGAGAATGGCACCCATTCAGTACAAGTTTAGGTAATTAACAGATAAAGACTGTCATTCCATTCTCATTCCAGTTTTTTTCAGTTAATTCCAGTATAATACAGTCTTATCAATTATTTCATGCTGTTTTACTGTGAGTCCCTGCAAACATTTTGCAGTTTAATGGATTTTCAGATGCATTTCCAATAAATGTAAACTTCAGTGGAACAGTTGTTTACTGTTGTTCATGCTAATTCTGTTTTCAGTGTGAGGCTGTTTTGATTAGCAAATGACTGTCAGTGTATTTGCAGTAATATTTGAAATAATTTTAAATCAAATCAAATCTTTGTGATCATTGTAGTAGTTAAATAAAAGAAATAATATGTGCACTGACAGGCGAGACAGCCAAGTGATGGGTCAGTCTCAGGGCCCCATTTGATCATGATCAGGCTCTGAGTCTGTACGAGGGAAAACAATAATGAGTTCTGCCACTGTGACCATTGCAAATTTGGGTATATGTATATCTCACAAAACAAGTATATTTTTAAATTGTTATACCTATAGAATTGTGTTAAAATGTTGTTCATATGTATAGGGTAATACATATTTCTGATGACAGTTTTCAAGATTGTGAGACATATTATTAAGCTTGATGTCTTTATCTGCATAACTGCTGCTTCCCACAGCTTGTACTGATATAAAGCTGTGCTGCTCTGTTTCAGTAAAATCATCTACTTGGGAATTACATAGAATTGTGGTAACAGGAAGCCTTCTGTGCAGTAGTTACATATATTTATTTTTACTTTGTAGACCAGCTTAGTCTCACTGGGCTAGTGACCTAATTTCAGCTGAGACCCAAGGTGGTATTTCTACTACTAGGGAAAATTTGTCCAGGGCATCGGGGAACTTGCCCTACTCTTTGGAGCTGCTGGATGGTGCTTGAGGGTTTCTACAGCAGCAAGGAAGAGGCTTATGGGAAGCACCAGCATGAAGGAGGACAGAAAAGTAATGGAGAGTTTGGAGGTGGAAAATTAGTATTTGGAGAAAAATTTCTTCGATATATTGCTTCAGAATGTAAACAAAGATTTCTATGTGGTTGATATTACAAGTAAGTAGAGTTCAGCTGTCTCCATGGAGAAGAAAGTAAATGAGTCTGTTGAAGTGGCACAGATAACAGAACAGCATCAGGAAGACTTGCAAATAATATTCTCTTAAAAATAATCAAGCAGAATGATCCAAGTGACAGTTTGGCTGATTCATTGGGTGAGAGGACAGAAAATTTATTTGGAAGTGCTGAGGATGGTAATGTGGAAGAAGAACCATGTGATGTGACAGCAGAAAATGCAGCAGTAAAAACTTATGCAGCAGTGACAGAAAGTAATAGAGGAAAGCAGAAATAAACTGAGAAGGTGTCTAGTTTTGCAGCAGCAGATAATGCAGTAAATAAAATGTAGTGACAGCAGGGAAATAAGGAGAGCAATAGCAAACAGGAAGTAAACTATTTAACAAAGAAAAAAAGACCAACTATGAGAATAAGAAAAAAAATGACACTGTCATAGACAAATATTATGTATGGGACAGTTTGATAATGATTCTGGGTTTTAATGCTTAAGAATTTCAGTTCTTTTTACATACTGGGACAAAAATACTTTTTTGTGGCTTAACATTTGAAACTGAAGGACTGATGACTAAATTCTGGAAATGTGTAATAAAAAGGACATTTATCTGTGGAGCAACTATTTGTTTTCTGGCAGTACCTTAAATGTAAAACAAATATGTTACTTTGCAGTTTAGAACTGATGAACTGGAAGAAGATAATGTTAAAAATGCATGCAGGGTTTGTGTGAAACTGTTGATAATATTGTGAAAGATAGAGATGTGAGAAACTTAAGGAATTTTGAAGTGTGAGAAAAGGTGACCACTTTCCAAATGTTATTTCTGTGGCTGGTCGTAGATGGACATTAAGATATGCTGTCTAACCTAAATCATGTTTCTTTTGTGGGGACTTTTCTCATTTAATTAATGTTTGTGACATGGTGTAGTGTAGGGAGAAAGGACATAGAGCAAGAAGGTGTGTGCCTGAATGCAGGTTGTGTAAAAAAGGGACACTTTTGGATGGATTGTCAAGAGCAAACAGTAAATAATTGAAAGGAAGTGGAAAGAGAAGAAAACATAAATGAGGAAGGACAACAAGAGGCTGGGGGAGAGAATGAACTAGGTGAAGAAGAAACAGAAGAAGAAAAAGATATGGAAGGGGAAATGAGGAAATTGAGTGTATGCAGGAAGACAGGTCAGGATAAGGGATTGATACTAATATTTTTTGAAGTGCTAGCTAGTGAAAAATCTGACTCTGAGGATCAAGGATTATTTGTACATAAACCCAGGAAAACTATCCAATTCAGGAAAGAGTAAAAAGGAAAAAGTACATTTAAAAGTATTTCTTCTAAACTTAAAAAGAAGGAAAAACAGCAGTTTTAGAGAACTTCCAGTAAATGTGAAGAGTACTATTAACACTGTACGAAGGATAGGGATACCGGAATGGTGTGCTAAATGTGATGTGGATATTATTCTATTAGAGGATGTAAGATTCCTTACAAGTGAAAAATGATGCAAACAGAAAAACTGTGGGGCAGAAATATAATATGGAACTTACGAAGTGAATGTTGTTCTAGAGTGGCTGTGTTGTGTAAAAAATACAGTGAAAGTACTAGATGTAACATTGGTAAGGATGGGAAGGTTAATTGCTGTGGATGTGAGGTGGAAAGAACACATTAACAGAATTATAGCACTATATCCATATATAACTAGCAAGGAAAGAAAGACTGTTTCATCAAATACTGGACTGTGGTGGTTAACATGAAAATTATATTGCAGGAAACTTTAACTGTGATTTAAGTGGAACATATGAAAGGAAAGGGAAAGACATACCATATATGGACCGACTCAAACCCTGTCACTATAATTACTATCCTACAGACTGCTAAGAGGTAACTTGTGTCCTGCATACAAGCTATTCTCTGACCCATTACTGATGTATTTGCTACACATCAACAAGTCAAATGGCATTATGAATACTTGTTCTTGGGATCTAAACTTCTTCTGCAAATTCAACAGAAAAGTTTGAAGGGAAAGGTATATATTGCAGGGGGATACAGATGCTATGAAACAGACTCTGGTCCACATAAAACAAAGTTAATCCCTGCCCATATACAAGTGCAACTTAAATCTATGAATGGGAAACAGAAAATTTACCCAAGGACTGCCCTGTTGCTACTAATGGACAAAGACAGCTTCTAAATGCTTTATCCTATACATTGGCCCCCTCAAATTATCTATGGTATGGTCCCAGTTATTCTCATTGGGGTAATTTATAATTATCAACCATGGGATGGGTAAGGTCAGTCCATAACCAAATGGGACAGGTTATTTTGAGCACAAAAAGGGAAACTGGCTAGGTTTAAAATGGCCAGCAAGGGCAGCAAACTTAGTACTTACTTATGCGTGATAACAGACCTTGGGACCCGGGTGGACAGTAGTCTCTCCTTTGATAGTCACATCGCCACAGTAGTCAGGAAGTCCTTCTACGTGGCACACCTCATCATAAAAGGGTTCTCATCCAGGAAAAAAGAGGTCATTGTTCCCCTCTACTCGTCACTCATTAGACCCATTATAGAGTACAATGCTCCTTTTGGAATGTACCTCACAAGACATCTGCAGAAGCTGGAAAGGCCACAGAAGAACCTCACAAAGAGGATTACTGGCCTCAAACAAATGCCCTACACTGACCGCCTCAAAAAACTCCAGCTTTACTCCATAGTATATCGCCTACTCTGAGGTGATCTCTGCCTAACATATAAAGCTATGTCAAACCCAGAGCTGTTGGACATGCTACACCTAAAGAAATCCCAATCCCTCCAAGCTACATGCTCTAGGGACCTAAACCTTGTCACCACAATAAATAGGACATGCTGGAGGGATAGATTCCTGTCCCAGAGACTTCCTATACTCTGGAACAAGCTACCCATCTATGTCAAGCAAAGTTTTTCATTAGCACTCTTCAAGAAAAATCTTGATGAGTGGATGGGAAATAGGAAATACACCCCAGGGATCACTTCTCTGTCTCTGCTGGACAGTGGCACAGGAAAATAACTTTCTTGGGTGGCGTAAGCTATGGTACCTTGCTGGCTAGGCTTACGTAGGCCCTTGGGCTGATAGCCTAGTACCTACCTATGAACATATGAACCTATGAACCTGTTGTTTGTGGGAGAAATTGTGGATGATATTATAAGTAAAAAGAAGGATGTAAAACTTATGCAGAGTGATATTAGCAAGGCATTTGATACAGTAATAATAATTTGATAATACTTTTTGGGATGTTATGGAAAAGTATGGAATAGGTCTGAGCTACAGTAGTAACATTGTAACATTGTCTTCACTATCTAGTTCTTTCCTTCACCTTAATTTCTTTGAATTTCTAAGCACTGATTGGATGATCTACTATCTATCTAGCAAACCCACCAATGCACTTCTTCAAACGCTCAGTGTTCAACATCAGTTAATGCTTAAGTATCTTTCATACTGTAACAGCGGCCTCTGTTTTCATCTGAATGTAATCTAATCATCAAATTTGTGTAATTGTTGATCTGTATTGATATTTAATGTCTGTTTATGTACATTGCCGAATGTATGTTTAAAATATTGGTAATATGTTGAAGCTTTTCTCCCCAGGCCTCCACTGAAAAGTTTTTTTGTTTTTTTTTAACTACCGCCAGTCAGATGTTTTGTCATATGATCTATTTTTATCATGTGATTGTTTAATTATTCAAATGTGATGTATGTCATGAGGATTACTCAGTCTGATGAAGTCTGTCTTTTGGACAAAAGCACTTACTGTTTAATGCTGTTTGCTGTTTCCTTTTATTAAATGGCATTTGTTTTGTACCGTCTTAAAGTTTTTTTTGCTTTGTCTTGATTGGCACAGTGTACTGTTTTTTTTAGTTAAAACATGGTACATAAAAGCAAAATAAAGCAAAATAAATCAATAAAAAAAATTCATCTCTTCGCTGAGCATTCTCATTTTACCTTGGCATCTGCCTCTCTCTCTCTCCCATATCTTCTACAAAGCAACATCTTGTCCTTTCTTGCACATGTGACTAAATCACCATAATCTATTCTTGATCTTTCCTGTGACTGGGGCTGCTACTCTGATGTCCTTATTTGTCTCTTCCACTATTTTCCCTTCTATCTCAATTTTCAGCTTCTTTTGATTTCCCCAATTTGTTGCCAACATGGCAACTGTTTTGTCTGCACTCAGTCTCATCCCATGTGCCTTGAGCTTTGCATTCCACTGTCCTATCATTTGTGGAATTGGAGCTACTGGGCAGAACTCCTGTACCCCAGTTTTGGTTTGTTTGTAATGTCACATCACCTGCATACCACAGCTTTGTTGATCTCCCCTGTTTGTTAATGTAGTCTGTCACCAGTATGAACAGCAGTGTGCACAGAACTGAACCCTAATGCACGCACAGTCCCACAGTGAACCCCTCTGTGAGTCCAAGCATTGTACTTGTGTCATTGTGTTCATGTACATAGTCTGCACTAATTCAACACATGTTTCTATGACTTTGAATTATTGCAGGACTGCCCAAATCAGATTTCTAGGAACCATGCCATATGTTTTCCCCAAGTCTAGGAATGTCAGTTGTGCTGTATGCCAAACATCATGTCAGTTGTGCTGGGATCTGTGGGTATTTAATTTTTACTAGTCTACATAATTGTTTATCAGTCACCCTCTAAAACACTTTCATTCAGTGTAAAAGGAGTTTGGTACCCATACCCAGTTTTGGAGACATTAATTGATGCAACCAAATCACTTAGGGCTAATTTTTACACTACCAAATGGCTAGCCCTGACATTGTGCACAGTGTGATCTGTGCTTTGTCTAGAAAGTACTGCACACCATAGATGATGCCTTAAGCAGTTGGTTCACACATATCATCCCCTGATGGGCATAGCCTACAGTTTGTGGTGCTGCCCACTACTCTGTTCAATTTCGGGCAAACTCTGTTGGCATACCTTTCAAGTTCAATACATAGGCGTGCAAATTATACACAGTGACCAGAGGTCAGGATCAAACTCCAAACCCTTCATCTGGGAGAGAACAACCATTTATATTTTTAAGATGACAGCAAAGCCACACTAAGTGTGTTTCTAACAAACTCATTCACTGGAAAAATATAACTTTGTGTTAGTAATAGTATTCTGCAAAGCATTAACTGATACTTTGTCAAGTACTTCCCTCAAATATTCCAAAGCTCTGTCTTTCAGATCTCTGTTTGTTTTCTTCGTATAAAAAGAACTACATGATTTATAGATAGCTATATATACCATGGCAGAGATTGCTAATCAGGATAATTTACTACCACTGAGTATTTCATTATTGTATACTATTTCTTAGCATAAACCTCTGCAAAAGTTAAAAACATTGAAAAAAATGTCTTAGTTGTGTTCCTACCTGTTGAGCTAATGAGGCACGCACTTTAAATGATTTAAGGACATTCACTAGGAATGTTAATTTACATTTTTTTTTTTTGTTTTTCTTTGTATCTTTTTCTCCTTGTTGTCTGCTGACTGACAGTCTTCTTGTGAAAACCATTTGTTCCACTTGGATAAAAGACATCTGTGGGAGGTTAACATCCATGAAGCCATAAGGATTATGCATAGCATTAAACTCCATTGACCCTAGCTCTGATACCCACAGATCCCACAATGCCACACTGATAAATCATGTTCACTCTTGTATGATTCAAAATGTTGTTAACTGTGCTGATGAACAGTTTGTTTGGCACACATGACATTGACCAGGCTGTGTCTTTGCCACTCAGGATGGGTGAGCCAGCATTGACAGTTCAGGCCAACCCTCCCTGACTAACACCCCCTGTACCCACATTGCCAGCCATTCACAGTTCCTCTGGGTCTCAATCAGGACTTCATCTTGTTTGGACTTTGGATCCATCTTAACTTACAACTTGCTTTGTGACAAAGATATACATGACAACAATGGTCTAAATAATAAAAAGTTGCTTAACACCTGCACTGGATCTGCAATCAGCAGTAAGGTGGGATCTTTTTATATGGTTGTACATATGAGGACTAGTAAAGTATTAGGTGTTTAACTCAGAATGTGTCTATAGTTGTACAGAAAGGTGACGTTTAACTTTACTTTCAAATTCTGTGTTTAAGTTCTGGACCTTTGACAAATATGTTATATGTAATATTTATTGATAATTAAATCAATGTGTTAGAAGATTACACAAAATAAAAAAAAAGATTCTAGTTTTGATATACAAGTTCTATATTTCTTATTTGAGTTACATAACATTCAGTAAAAACTGACAAACAGCCCCATTTAGACCTGTTGTTCCTGAAAATGAAATAATGTAAGAACCTTTAGCTATGTATGATGATCATGGACTAAAAGCATAGGCATTAGATGATATAGTTATATGAAAGATTCTAGAGACTGTTTTAATGAAACTGGTGCAACCATTTAAGTGACAATATTCCTACAAAATTTAATAGCTGTTTATTTTGTAGCTATTGATGTTGTTATATTTAAACATGCACACACACACACACACACACACACACACACACACACACACACACACACACACACACACACACATACACACACACACACACACACACACACACACACACACACACACACACACACACATATATATATATATATATATATATACATATATATATATATATATATATATATATATATATATATATATATACACACACACACACACAGAAAGGCATATTAGTACTAGATGCATTTTACTGGATGCCTTTTAAATTCATTGTGTTTAAGCTCGAAGACAAATATTTTCTTCAGCTTTTAGGTAACAAAACAGAGGCTGTTATGGGCTGCAGTTATACTAATATGTAAATTATATTTGAAAAGAATTGGATAAGAAAGAAGAGGATAATGGATACATGAACAATGGTGGATTTGTGCTATGAAAAGGGAATAAGGAAGCTTCAGGCTCATTTAGTCAATATACGAACTATATTAGCGCATATACGAAATCTGATTTTTATGCTTTTAACAGCATATAATTTGCGAGCATACAATTAGACAAAGACCCGGAAAAAAGATATTTGAAAACTATACATTTTAGGAAAGATATGCAGGTTAATTCATATTCACATGGCACTGACCAGCACCCAAGGCACTTGTTTATTTCCATTAATAAATCACAAATATATGCATAGTTAACTAATGCATAGTTAACTAATGAATTTGTTAACTATGCATGATATTGAATGTATTTATGAGTAACATGATATTGAATTCATTTATGAGTAACTATTCTACATAAGATCTTTAATATTAACTATCATTTGTATCTAAATTGTATAATGCATCTTGAAGCTTTTCTCCCCGGGCCTTCACTGAAAATGGGTCAATTCGGCCCAGTGGACTTCCCTGGTAATCAAATTGCAAATAAATAAGTATATAAATAAATAAATATAGAATAAGTAAATTACTACTGACAGTAAGGTATGATATTATATTCATTTTTGTGATTGTTTAATAGACATAGGCTACATTACAGCTGTGAAATCTTGAATTCATTATTGAACTGGTAACAGAGTAGAAGTACCAAGTTGCTGTTTTAAAAAGGGGCATGATATGCGTGATACCAAAGAAGATTGTTGTCATGGTATCCCTTTTGCTATTTTTCAATGCTTTTCCTATTCACTGTGTAAAGATATACATTGCCAAATGACTCCATGGATTCAGTGGCCTCTAAAATATATGATAACTTCTATACCAATTAGCAGTTTGGCATATGTAGCTATATGTAAATTTATTTCATAGATTTATGGAAGTTACAAGGACCATGTAGGCCTTGCCAATACCAACTCTCAAGATTTGCCTCCTTTCTTATTGAGGGACAGGCTAGTTAGACTTGAGATTACCCATCTAATTGAAAAGTGCTGATATCTGATATCTGATGGGGTTTTGACAATTATGCCCACTTTCCAGTCATCTGAAAAATTTGGTTAACTGGATATCCTAGTAAACATTTTTGAGATTGGACAAGTAGATACCAAACAAGAGGGGACCCAGTATGGACCGATGGGTTCGCACCGGTTACCTTAGCACTACTAGAAAAGGCACTTGACACACAACCTATTTGGGTTCTGTCTTTCAGTGAAATGTTTATCGATCATACCTTTAAGGATTTATATCCATAGATCATGTAGTCCTTCTGATATAGAGCAGAATTACAGAAAGCTGAAGTTTAGATTTCTAGAACTTTTGAGGGACATGGTTAACAAAGTATCAACCAGCACCTTGCATATGCATACTTCTGACACTGATGATATATGTAAGTTTATGATTCAGTTGACTGACATTGCTAGGAATCCAAGTGAAGAAGTAGTTTGCAAGTTGTTTTAGAATATAGAATATATTTTTTATAAACTCATATCATCCAACTGATTTTAATAAAATAATAGCAAATAAATCACTGGGCTTGATTTCAAAAGACTTGCTATCAGTGTAAGTGACTTAATGCCAGTGTGTTACACCACAGTAAGTCACTTACACTGTGAACAGGTGTTTTGGAATCTGGCCCCCAGTGTAAGCCTTATACTTACACCAAGGGCAGGTTTACTCTGGAGTAAGTCGCTTACACTGAGAGCGACTCTTTTGGAATGTGGCCCATTATTATTAATGACACAATTATGATTCTTAAGTTGTGTATGTGTGTGTGTGTGTGTGTGTGTGTGTGTGCGTGTGTGTGTGCGTGTGTGTGTGCATGCGTGTGTGTGTGTGTGTGTGTGTGTGTGTGTGTGTGTGTGTGTGTGTGTGTGTGTGTGTGTGTGCACGTGCGCGCTTGTTTGCGTGTGTAAGACAGCATGCACACTTGTATGCATGTATGCGTGTGATATATATATATATATATATATATATATATATATATATATATATATATATATATATATATATATATATATATATATATATATATATATATATATATATATATATATATATATATATATAGATATATAGACACACACACACACACACACACACACACACACACACACACACACACACACACACACACATACACACACACACACACACATCTATATGTGTGATTGTATTACTATTGGTCACACATACAAATTGGTAAGACACATTTAATCTAAAAAAATGGTTGCAGTACACATCTTCAAAATGAACATTGCTTCAACATATCACTGAGCCCAATACACTGAGCATCATTTTCATTGATCAGGTGCCACATAGAGGAGAGCACTAGCCCCCATAAAAATTAAGAACCAAGTTAGAGTCCATTTTGGTATTTTGACAAACTAAGATTTCAATGTATTGGTCAAATTGAATTAATGGGTAATATAATGGCCTGAGAATGGGAGAGAATCACAAATTCACCACCACAACAGGTACAAGCAAGCAAAATCTGAGGGTAATGCTACTCAATGCTAGAAGTCTAATCCTCAAAATTAATTCAGTCGAGGCACTCCTTAAAATGGAGAATATCGACATCTGTGCGGTGACAGAGACCTGGTTCAAGGATCAAGAGAGCACCCCTGCATTACCAGGCTATAATTCATACCACACCTTTTGGCCACCTAACCTGGACTGAAACACTAAAGGTGGAGGCGTGCCCATATTCATTAAGGATATCCACACCTCCAAGCTAGTTGCTCAGCATAATGCAGCCGAGATTATCCAAGTGCAACTAACTCTGGGCTAGACCGCAATCCAAATTGTAACTTGCTACAGATCCCCCACCATGCCTCAGGATTCTCACTCCACATTTCTTGATACACTGGAAAATATTAGGGTACAACCCAACACCCTAATAATGGACGATTTCAATTACCCCACCATTAACTGGGAAAACTACTCATGTACCAACTCTTTTGCTCAATGTTTTCTGGAATTCATAAATTCCAATGCCTTGGATCAACTTATCCACACCCCCTCCAGGGGCAGCAATATCCTAGACCTGGTCATTACCAACATTGGTGACTGGTGATCCACACCAGAGGTCAATTCCTTGCTGGTCAGATCAGACCACAAGCTAATCACCCTAGACATCCACATCCCACCCCACCCCCATTAGGGAAACCACTGCAAAAAAATTTCTTCAAAGCCAACTTCATGCTTCTTAAGACAGAAGTGGCAAACTTCATGACACATATGCAGACGGACAATAGAGGTACGACTGCTGAATCCTACACAAATGCACTTTATAAGCACTTACACAAGTGCATGGATCATACTATCCCTAACAGAATGAAAATGCTATCCTCCAAAAAAAGGAAGCCAATATGGTGGTCCCCTGCCATAAACAAACTCTACAAGAGAAGAAAGAAACTTGCAAAAAAAGAGTAAAATCCCATGATTGGAGGAACTCCCTAGTCAGCCTCAGTAAGAAGCTGAGATCCCTCATAAAATCCTCCAAAGCTAGTTATGAAAACAGAATTGCCACTGATTCTAAAGACAACCACAAAGCATCTATAGCTATGTCAAGAATCTCAATGGCAACACTCATATCTGGTCTGAGTTACAGCACAATGGCACTAAATATACAGAACCAACTGATATTGCCAAAATCCTGGCAGATAGGTTCAGTGCTAACTTTACCCCCCCTCTCACCCTCTAAAGGGCCCATCTCTATACAAGAAGAATGCAAAGTTCCTGTAATCACAGCTGCACAGGTAAAAACCACACTCTCCAAAGACAAGAACACAGCATCCATGGGACCTGACAACATCCAAGGCTGCATTCTACACGAACTACAGAATTAACTGGCACACCACCTAAGCACCATGTTCAATCATAGCCTCATCTCAGGCTTTGTGCCCACAATAGCGCACAGCAATGGTTATCCCACTCCACAAAGGGGGAGCCACCACAGACCCTAGCAACTACTGCTCCATTAGCCTAATGCACCTGGTTTGCAAGGCCATGGAATGGATCATCATGGAACTCATAAACAAAGACATTGGTAATCTCCAAACTCTGGACCCCACCCAGTTCGGGTTTGTAAATGGCAGATCATGTCTCCTAAACCTGATAGATTTCTTTCAAGCAGTCACCAAAGCCGTAGATGAGGGTAAGGTGGTTCACACAGCATATCTAGCTCTCACCAAGGCTTTTGACACCATCCCCCACTCTGAAATTATAGATAAACTCACTAAACTAGGTATACATCCCTATGTCACAAAATGGGTTGCCAACTGGCTCACTGACAGAACCCACACTGTGAAAGCAACAGACTCCAAATACAACTTCAGACCAGTGCCAAGTGGAGTGCCACAGGGTTCAGTCCTGGGTCCTCTCCTGTTTGGTATCTACTTTTCTGAAGTACAGGCTAACACAGAAGATCTTTGGCTAATGAAGTTCGCAGATGACTACAAACTAGGAGCCATAATCAAAACTCCTAATGATGTGGACATCCTACAAAGGGCCTCACTGAGATAGATGCCTGGTGTCAAAGCCATGGCCTCAAGCTCAATGCCAAAAAGTGCATTGGCATCCCCTATGGTAAAAACTCTGTACCCATAAGCTACCACATAGGTGGTAGCCTGCTTAACACCAAAGTGTGATAAGAGACCTTGGGACACAGGTGGACAGTAGTCCCTCCTTTGATAATCACATAACCACAGTAGTCAGGAAATCCTTCTACGTGGCACATCTCATCGCAAAAGGTTTCTCATCAAGGAAAAAAGAGGTCATTGTTCCCCTCTACTCATCACTCATTAGACCCATTATAGAGTACAACACCCCTTTTGATATGTACCTCACAAGACATCTACAACAACTGGAAAGGCCGCAGAAATACCTCACAAAGAGGATTACTGGTCTCAAACAGATGCCCTGCAGACCGTCTCAAAAAACTCCAGCTTTACTCCATCACATATTGCCTACTCAGAGGCGATCTCTGCCTAACATACAAAGCTATGTCAAACTCAGAGCTGTTGAACATGCTCCACTTAAAGAAATCCCAATCCCTCTGAGCTACACGCTCTAGGGACCTAAACCTCGTCACCACAATAAACAGAACATGCTGGAGGGATAGATTCCTGTCCCAGAGACTTCCCATACTCTGGAACAAACTACCTATCTATATCAAACAAAGCTCCTCATTAGCACGCTTCAAAAAAAAATCTTGATGATTGCATGGGAAATAGGAAATTCACCCCGGGGATCACCTCTGTGACTCTGTTCGATAGGGGCACAGGAAAATAATTTTCTTGGGTGGCGAAAGTCAGGGTACCTTTTTGACTAGGCTTATGTAGGCCCTAGGGCCAATAGCCTAGTACCTACCTAAGAACCTATATGTGTATGTATGCATGAGATGTATGCATATGTATATATTTTTTCCAGTGCAGGTAGCATTTTATATGACTGCACTTTTCCTAAAAAAATGTCATCACAAGAAAACTTCTATTTTACTACTGCAAATAGATTTCAGTATTGTCTATCCATTGGTTGCACCACTTTTTTATTTATATATATGAGTAAGGGGGGTGTAGTACATTAGCCTGTTAGTAAAGATAATTGCACAGTAGCACTTTTGAATCCATTAATTAATAGTTTGTTACAAATAAATGCTTAGGTAAATGCACAACAGTTTGGTCAGAGGAATTACATTATTTGTTTTGAAGGTAAGGGGCTGTAGAAATTGTAAAGTTCTGATTCTTAATATACTTTAAATGATAATAATGTTGATATAACTGTTAGGAGAAAGGGCCTTCTCCACAGGGATAGTTGTATAAAAGGTTCTGTTGAAAATTTTCAGAATCTCTGGCCAGCATATTTTTTTAAAAGATTTTATGTCAACTGTATTTATATCCTCATCACAGCCATATTTCAGATGCATGTGTGATGTTTCTTCTTTAGATTTGAGGCACAAAGGCAAAAACTAAAATAAAGGCATAATTTATGACAATACATTCAGTTTCCCTTGTAAGATATGGAAAAAATGTACATATTACATTTACCTTACAGTCTCCAAGACATTTTTATTCTCCTTTACTGATGTCTCACTCCACCGAATGAAATTATTTTCTTGGCTAAATTTCCGAATCTCTTCTGTTGAAAGTTGTCTGTCAGAACGATCACACTGCAGAGAAGAGGTGTAACGTATTAATAAATTATAAATAAAAAAAATCAAGTTATCAAGTTTCCACAGTACAGTTCTACTGGTATAAAACTTGACATCTGTTATTCAACATATTAGCTAGTTACAGCTTTACATCTTTCTCTCTCTCTCTCTCTCTGTATGTAAATATATATATTATGTAGAATGATTTCCTCACTACCATAGACACATGGTGGTCAAAGGCTAGATTACTTTCTACTTGTGTCCCCAAGTCCCTAACTACTGGGTTGACTCTTAGGGGTGTCCTGTCAGTGTGATAGTTACTAGGGGTGGCTGACTTCCCAAAAGATATTACTATGCATTACTTGGCATTTAGTTTTAGTCCATGGCTCTGACTCCAGTTATTTGTCTTTATGCACCCTTCTTAGAGAACATTAGTGTCAGTGTGGGATTCTATGACGGCTCCTAATTTGAAATAGTCTGCAAATCTGGTCATCCAAATTCCCTTGACATTGGTCTGGACTTCAGAGAAGTACATGCTAAGAAGGAGCGGTTTCAGGACTGATCCATAAGGGACTCTGCTAATGACTAACCTTTTTGTAAAAGTGGACTCCCTAATTCTAACTTCCTGGGCTCTGTCTGTGAGTCATTCTGGCTATCCACTGGGTGACATAAGGATTTATACTGTGCCAAATGTCTTGACCAGGTCTAGGTAGGCAGTGTGTGAACTGTTTTGCTCTTTTCCATTGGTTTGGTGACCTTCTCAAAGAATTCCACCAGGTGGAATAGGCATGACATGCCCTTGACGAAGCCAAACTAGGTTGGGTCCAGTATCTGAAGGTTTCCTATGTCATTACTGATAATTTCTATGATAACTATTTCCATGGCTTTGCATATGAGACTAGTGAGTCTTATGGGTCTGTACTTTCTACGGTGTGCAGATGGCCCACCTTCGTGCAGAGGGATGATGCTTGCCATTCTCCATTCAAGAGTCACGGAGACTGTTTGAGGCTATGGTTAAAATCATGATTTCAGAGGACCTGATAGGTCATGTTTCATGCTATTTAGAAGGCACCCTGAGATATCTGGGGTCCACTGATGCAATGTTCTTGCCCTTAGAGAGAGCATTGAGGACTTTTCCCCTAGTGATAGCGGGGGGGGGGGTTATATTCAATGGTATTTCCTGAGGGGAGAGTAGGGGTGGGGGGGTAGGGATTAAAGTTAGACCTGAATTTGTCTGCCTGTTAGTTTGCAATAACTTCTGTCTCATTATAGGTGGCTCCATTAACGATGAGCTCTGCACAGAATTGTGTATTGCCTTTCAGGTTGTGGACATAGCTAAAGAATACCCTGTGGCTGTTCTTGGCCTTGAAGGCCAAATCTACCTCAAACTTGGATTTAGTAGACTTAATTTGTCTTGGGAGTTCCTTGCTTAGTTTGTTGAGAGCACTTTTATCATGCTGTGTGCTACATCTCCTAATTTTTGCTATGATTTTCTTCATTCTGTTATACAGCCTAATGATGTTGTGATTCTACCAGGATGATTTGTTTTTTGAGTCAGTTCTGTACTTATTCCCAGTGAGTACAGCTGCCTCTGTGCAACTATTGACATGTGTATATAGCGTTTCTGTGAACAGTTCCGCATAGGCAGCAGTAATCTCAGGTTTCTGGGGTCTTGAACTTTTGCCTGATTATCACTTAATAGTAAGAAGTTAGCTTTAGAGTAGTTCCTGAACATTGCAGTATTGGCTGGGGTTCCCGTGTTTATTTTACTTCAAAGGAGACCACTTTATTGTCTGACCTCACCAGAGAAGACATGACATTAGAGTGTGTGTAGCGCTGTCCCGTGTTAGTGAGGACCAGATACAGTATGTTTGCAACCCTGGTTGTCATTCTGGCCCAGGAGAATTGTGTTTACAAAATCCAGGAATCTCTGTGCCTGTACATTTAGTGTCATATATGATTCCCAATTAATAGTGGAGTAATTGAAGTTGCTCATGAATTTCGTATTGGGTTGGATGGTAAGTGTTTCCAGTAAGATTAAATACATGTTATGGGTTTCCTGTGTCATGGGGGGGGGGGCTATAGCTATTATTTAAATGTGGAGGAGCTGAAGTGCAGAATGCCATTTGACCAGCCTTGAGTTATATTTATTTTTGATGTAAATCGAGACTCCATCTTTAGTCCTTGCTTGTGTAGTAGCTGGTCTATATGTGTAGAAGGCATTATTCCCTTGTGCTGCTGGGGTGCTCTCCATGGTTTTAAATCATGTCTCAGTGACTGCACAGATGTCAAGATTCTATAAGATGAAAAGAGCTTGTAGGGAGTACAGTTTCTTGTTTAAACCCCTAGCATCGAACGGTAACACCTTTAGAATTTCTTGGTTTGGATTTGCTATGTCAGAAGTACTTTCAGTTTGGCATTACATAAAAAAGGCACTGTGGGGAAGGACAATGTCCACTTCATGCTGTGTGTGATGGGTGTAGCATGGGTCCTGCTGATAATCTGATAGACATTAGGGGTGCTTTTATGTGAGAGCTTTGCCTCCAGTACCATTGTGTAATTACATCTCTCACATACATTATCACTTTGTTTGAGAATTAACTGGTTATCAGTAAATATTTCTACATTGCCTCAGGATGCCCATATCCACCAAGCTGGTAATGGAGATAGTGGAAAAGTTCATATCCATGGCAACAGAATATTTTTTATTGATTAGACAGTTGTGGTGACAATATACAGTAAAGTCAAGAATATCTAGCTTGCAGCTCTGGGGACAGTGCTTGTCACTGCACAAACTAGTTGCCTTTTGTGCAAATAGGTATTGTTGAAATTTCCAGAGTGCTTTTACAGGGAAAATGTCAAGTCAAGGTGCCTATGTCTCTTACAGGGCAGTAGACCCTGACAATTTTTGGATGAAGTATATAGGGGGATATTTTGAAGTTAGTTTAGACAGTAGCTAATCAGTAGCACTTACTGAAAAGAAAGAATTAGCTTTGTCAAGAATGATGAATAGTGGGGATTCACCTAAATGGCTTCTGCCTGGCTACTACTAGTGTTGGTCTTAACACAGCTTCATGCTTGTGAGATTCAATGTTCCTTTGCTTCTTCTCTCACCAGAAGAAAAACAATAGCACCAATTCCAAGATGAGAAGCAGGCCATAGGCTCTTTGGTGTTCAACAGTCTTATTTCAGATGATGCAGAGGTCGGTAGGCTTATTGTAGCCTTTTCTTGGCAGATGCCTTGAATAGCAACCGTATCGAACAGGAAGTCCAACACAGACATTCACTGCCCAATCAGAGACAGTCAGGAATTAATATGCTCTGCTCCTTCTCTCCCCAGGAGCAAAACATTAGCAGAAATTCTAGGCTGGCGCCTATGAAGTATCAGGCTTTCTGGTGATCAGCCAGAAAATAATGTCTCTATGCTCCTTCTCTTACCAGAAGCAAACCAGAATCACTAATCCCAAGATGAGTACTGAGAGGCAGAATGTGGTTTTCTCTAATGACTGGTGGTCTTGGACCATATGTTGCAAATTTGAAAGGTAAGATGGAAAAATGGCTTAATATCCAAGGGTTGCAGCATGTACTAAGCACTTAGATCTGAAAGAGGAGGTAACTCAAGCTTAAGCATTCTAAGGGTAAAGCAAATAATTTTAAAAGGGCAAGAGAGATCGGATGTGGGTGGGCACTTAATATTCTGTCTGTATGGAATACACTGGCAAGGCCAATGAATTTATATAGCTGAAGTGGAAGCAACTTTAAAAAATGATAATTTTTTGCTTACTGAGAATAGCCAATGAAAGAGGAGAGGGAAAGAATTATGTGGCCAAATTAGCATAAGAGATGGGAAACTGCAGAGACAGAGAGTTTAAAAACACAACAACAGGGTGGGATGAAGTGTAAATGTTACAACCACAAGAACCACATCAGAGACAGCTCTGGTTTCTTTCCTAATTTAAATATACAATATAATACAGAATACAATTAAAACACAATGTAATGAAAATACACCACAGTATACAAAAGCAAAAAAGCACTATACATTACAAAAAAGTAATGTAAACAAAAACAAATGAACATTTCATAAATATAGTCAGACAATTCACTTATGCTGTATTGATGAGATCATTAAAAAGACTGAAACATGCATGGCTACAGCTAGTGTTTTTTTTTTCTTTATTGATCTGGATATACCCATAAAGATTAAACAGTAAAAAGTCTTAGGCATTTAGAAGTCATGAAGCTGAAGCACCGGATGTCCTTAAGGAGCCATTTGCAGATATCCCATGAGCCTCCATTACTGGAGTTTTAAGGTATTACACAATGAAGACTCTAGCTTGGCTAGGTTTATCTTGCAGTTTTTACTGAATGGTTTGCCTCTGTGACCTTTCTACCCTTTGGTCTGAATGCAAAGAGGATAGCTGGAAGGCACAATAAATGGTGACTATCAATGTTTACATCTCTTTTTACTTTAAATGGAGAAGAAATGGGTGTATAGGACAGTAGAAATAGGGGTAGAACAAGCAGATTAGCATACACAAGGAAGGAAGGGTATTTTTTGGAGGAAAGACATCCATTTTCTTTTTATTTGAGAAGGAAATATGGGGAAGGATGTAATGGGAAGGCAGGGGAATAGAAAGAGATGAGATGGGTGGAAGCAGGGACACACAAACAAATAAGCATAAGACACAGAAAAAGCTCAACATGGAGATGCTTATACAAAATGGGAGGGTCACAGTGGAATTATCAACATATACACAGAGGAGGATATTGGTTGTGGGTTGGATTTGGCAGCAAACAGGGCAGGAAGGTGACATACAAGGAAAATGAACACTATGATGGGTGATAAGGGGGAGTATCCCACTCTTTTTCCTCATGTTGCCTGGCCTACACCAAGGAAGAGATCATTCACCACCCTGACCTCCCTTCCCAGTGAGCCCTGCCTAAGGAGTTGAAGGTAGAGATAGGCAGTGTTGTGAGTCTTGAAACTGTATAAGGACCTCTCCATGTAACCAGTGGAGGCCTTCATCCACCAGACCACCAAATCCCCTACCACCTCCACCTCCACCAACTCCTACCACGAAACAAACTGTGAACTCTTGACAGTATTACTCCCTGTGATTGAATGAGCACTAGAGACCACTAGTGACATCACCAGGCTGCCTCCTTCTGGACCTGCTTGTGAGGCAGACCTGCAGCTAGACACTGGCAGAAGAAGTACCAACCTGATGGCATTGTGGGGACTTGTGCCATGCCACAGACACTGCAGAGTATAGTAACATAAATAGACAAACATACAATATGAAACAACAAATAAAATATTAAAAAGAAGGAGCATAATAAAGTGAGGGGGGGAGAGAGAGAGAGAGAGAGAGAGAGAGAGAGAGAGAGAGAGAAAAAACAAAAACAAAATGGCATTAGTATTAGGTCTGCCAGAGATTATCATTCTGAGCAGAGTATTACCAAATGTTATACTACACAGGCACTGCATATGTTAATACCATACCTCTAATAGGTCTGCCTAGGTGCATCAGTCCCAAATCCCTATGGTAGGATGTGAGGCCAGGTGTGCAGTGTCACTGTTCTCATTGCCTGGATTGGTTGTAGTGATGTGGAGGCAATAGTTTTGGCATGAGGATGTTGGATGGCAGACATCATGAGTGGTGTGTGAGACATTGGCTGTGTGAATATGCTGGAAAGGAAATGCTCAGAGGCTTGCAATATGGACTTGCACAGGGGCAACACTTATGCATCTCAATATCCCAATGACAGCAAAATGTTGCACCAGTGCAGAGACACAGTCATGTGAAACAGAAAAAGCTATCAGCAAGTGCTTTGCAAAGACAAAAGGTTATTTGCAACACACTAGCCCACATAACATGACTGCAGCAGAAAATTCAGCATTATGCCAGACAATGCCATGAAATGAACCCCACCACCACTCAACAAAAATCTACAACCCAAACTCTCCTAACATATGATATGAACACCCCATTACTATCCCCTAAACACATATACATATGCACCCCCAAGACTCCCACCCAACCAGTCAGCTCCCCCTCCAACAACACTATCCAAACAAGTATACTCTGACTTGGCAAGTATACACAGCACTGTAATACATGAACTACAGGAAGACCAAGCTAGTCATCTGTGTAGAAGTAACTACTGAATGTATGCTAAGACCATGTAATTTTGCATGTGGGTGTACAAAGCAGTATATATTTACAGGGATTGTTGTTTTCCATGAACAAATGAGATGGAGATGAATCATCTCACCATATACTAAATATGGCACGTGTTATACCTAAGCTGCACTACTGCAACAAAAGGTTCTACACCACACTTTGGCAGTGACACTAGGTAAGCTGCAGGGTCTATATTATATCATCGAATGCTTAAAAATCGAACGCTGATTGATCGACCTAATTTAAGCAAAAGCTTACAATCTCGAACTGTCAGATCAGCGATTTTTTTTTCCCAGGGAAAAAAATTGCTGATCCAAAACACATACACACAACACAAGCACAACAAACAAACAGAAATCCACACACATACACCTAAAATCTGATACCTAACCCTACACTAAACTATGCACACACCACTAACTACCCACTTGCCTTAACCCAAACCCTAACCCTAAGGTCCGTCACTATTGCACACTCACCTCACTCGCTCCCTAACCCTAACTCACTTAAATCCGCCCTAACCCTCATGTGCACTCAATCGCACACACACCTAACCCGAGCCCTAACCCTAACTCACCTAAATCACCCTAAAACTCACATCCACACAATTGCACACTTACCTGAATCCGACCGGTAACTTTCCACCATAACACTGAAAATACCGAAGCACCAGAAACGGACAACCAAATTCTTTCCCTAGGAAAAATTCGAGTTTCTGCTGCTTCGATATTTTGCGGTTTTGCGAAAATAAGTTCGATCAATCAGCGTTCGCTTTTTTAAGCGTTCGAGGATATAATATAGACCCAAGCTGCAGCATAGGTTCATAGGGAGTAACCAGGCATGCAGTCAAGGAGACCATCGAGGAGTCTAGTACAGACTGTCCCAAAGCACTGTCTGCTTAAGTGATTTGTTCAGTAATCAAATGAAAACTGAAGGAGTCAAATCTTAGACTAAAGGAAGCAGTTCATTGCCTTAATCCTCTACACTAAATGCCAGGCATACCTTCTTATTTCCTCCAGCAGTCTTTATTCAGATGACAGCTGTAGCATTTGTTTTTGCTTTTTACCTTGCAGTGGAGCCTACCAGATCACTTATAGTAAGTTAGGACTACCCATCAGTGTAACTCTCCTTATATGCTCATTCATTTACTTTAGTTTTTACCTGCTGTAATCCTCACCCTTTGCATTAAGCAATTTGCAAACAATAGCTGATCATTAGGAATTTTGTAATTAATCTTTTTTCTTTTAAGAATAATATTCCAGTCACCTCCTTACTATCTAGCACTATGCTCAGCTTTATACCTAATTATTTCCCTAATTAAACTTACCTACACCTCAAGTCTCCTAATCACTGGATGGTGACTTTTTTTGAAACACAGGTTGCTTACCTCAACTAAATGAAAGAACAAATGAATAAAAATGGATCCAGAGGCTATATTCTCTCTAGCAGGCACTTCTGAAAAAATGCACCAGGAAAAGCTCACGGTTAGTAGTAAAGGAAGAGGTTTCCAAAAGTAAATATACATTATATAGGATCTCTTTGACTTGGCCTAGCAGTGACTTATTCTCAGACAGAGCATATATATTTATTTAGTGGGGGTATTGGTTGTATGGTTGAAAAACCTATTATCAGAAGCTTTTATATCTATACCTTTTTGTAACTGTAGATACTGCTGTAATAATAAATAAACCATAAAACATTACTAGCAAGGTTAAAAGCAACAACCTCAGCTGCTGATAACCATCCCACTGAGTTCCTCAAAATAGGCACAGAAGCACTAGCCTTCTCTGTCTCCATTCTGATCAACCAGTTAATAATTGAAAACTATGTCCCATCCATGTGGAAGAAAAATCCATTATTATACCCCTTTACAAAGGAGGTACTTCAATAAACTATAGGCTTATTGCTATCCTGTCACCCCTCTTTAAAATCCTTGAGAAATATATTCACTCTCAGCTTATGAAACTTATAACCAAACACAACCACCTCTCCAACACCCAGCATGGTTTCAGGCCCAACCAGTGTACTACTACTGCCCTCCTCAATGTCACCAAACACAGTAAACCAATACAGAAATTAGGGCAACCTTGTTTCTTCACCTTTCCTTGACCTTTCCAAAAGATTTGACACAATGTCACACCTAAAGGTCCTCTCTGAACCTGCAACACCAGGTCACAGTTATCCCTCCCTCCACTAGTTTCACAGTTATTTATGCAGTCATTAGCAGGCAACTAAATGGCAGCAAAACCTTTCAGCATTTCAACCAGTCTCTGTTGGTGTTTCTCAAAGGCCAATACTCTGCTGCTTCTATTTAATATTTTCATATAATAAATGTCATAATACTACAACACTTGACACTCTTGTACAATATGCTGACAATTCAACCCTTATCTACTCTGCCCCATCCATAACAAAATTACAGGAAATCACTCAAATATCATTCACTGTTATAGAAACATGGCTAAAAAATTCTAACTTGCTGCTTAACGTCACAAAAACTAAACTTGCTATTTACTCCAAAACACCCTAACCCGAAACATACATTTCATATTACTTCGTCATAACACAAAAATAGAAACTGTAAGCCAAACTAAACTACTCAGTCATAATAGATGACAACCTCAATGCTGATTACCACATACCTCTTTCCAACAATAAAACTAACCAAAAACATGCCTCCCTCTATAGGGCTACACACTACTCTTACAAATATCAAAACTATGTATAAAACTAAACTAGCCTCCTGCTACTACAAAATAGCTATATTTGCAACCAAACAACCTTATAAAACTTACCAATGTCTTGCATTAAAACAATTAAACTTACTTGCACTCCCAACGCAGTTGACATAGTTACAAATAATCATTGCCCACAACTTATTGTACTCACCACATAAATGCCCAGCATTATAAAATACACTACTGTACTATTCACTCACTACAGAACTTCACTCTAGCAATACTGTGTATCAATAAGACATTCAACAATGCTGGTGACTCTTTCTAATATTTTTATGTGCCAAAACTCTGGAATGAAATCATACATGATATGGGTTTCCTGGGTCATACAGTGGGTCCTATAGCTTGCAACGAAGTGGTATTGGATTTTGCCTATGGTGATGTGAACATGGAGCAGCTCAAGTGCATTGTCCTGCTTTGACCAGCCTTGATGTATATTTATTGGGTACCTGTTATTTAATCGACCGTCTTAAATGTCGAGTGTTGGAAGCTCGAACGGGGAAGTTAAAAAAATAGAAATGTCAAAGCCACAGAAATTTTAATTCTTTCCCAGGGAAAAGAATTAGGTTGGCTGTTTCTGTGGCTTCGACATTTTCTGTACTGTGGTGCAAAAGTTACAGATCGGGTTAAGGTAAGTGTGTGAGTGTGACGGACGTTGGGGTTAGGGAGCGGTTAAGGTAAGTGTGCGAAAGTGATGGACATTAAGGTTAGGGCGTGGGTAAGGTAAGTGTGCGATAGTGACGGACTTTAGGGTTAGGGCTCGGATAAGTGTGCGATAGTGACGGACTTTAGGGTTAGAGCGCGGGTAAGGTAAATGTGCGATAGTGACGGACCTTAGGGTTAGGGCTTGGGTTAAGGTTAGTGCATAGATAGTTGTGTATGTAATGTGTAGTGTAGGTTTATTAGGTTTTTCGTGTGCTTGTGTTGTGTGTGTGTATTTTTCGGAACAGCAAATTTTTTCCCTGGGAAAAAATTTGCTCTTCTGAGGTTTTGTTGTTGTCATATTTTGAACTTCCAAGTTTGAACATATGGTGTTCGAAATTTTGGAAGTTCAATTATATGACATAGACCCTATTTATTTTGATGTAAATAGAGACACCTCCACCTTTAGTGCCTCCCTGTGAAGTAGCTGGTCTAAACGTGTGGAAGACATTATAACCTTGCACTATTGGTGTGCTCTCCATGGCTTTAAACAATGTGTCAGTGACCACACAGACATCAGCATTCTCTAGGACCCACTTAGGATCTGTTTTGGCTGCTGTAGTATGACTGGCAATTTGTTTAGAGTAAAGATTGCCATTTTTGCGAACTAAGATTATGTTGCCACTACTGGGCCAAGATTTTGGTCTGACATTTAGAAAGAGGTGCTAGTTATCATAAATATAACGTGGGATGCATAGCCAAGTCTCAGTTATAGCCATCTCTTTTGGTTGATGCATAGTAAGCCATGCCTGTAATTGCAATAATTTTTTATTTAGCAAACAGTTATTAGCTTTTTTAAAATGTGTGTTAGATTATCATTGTGGTGTACTATTACTTGCTCAGTTGATATTATAGGTGGACCCGGATTAAGTTGCATATCCTCATTTAAAAGCTTTACTTACTTATTTATACATATTTATTTGTTCATAAGTTAATATGCGTATACTACTCTTTTGACTACTAGGACCCTTATAAGCTAGCTGTGCAATCCAAATGTGACCCACAAATTTTGTTTATGTATGGGGTGATTTATGACTGCCTTTGTCCATCAGAAACATAGGCGCTAGACCAAGGATGAATTTGTGATTACCCTTCCCTTAGTCCAAGTTGTTCTTTAATAGGCTTAAGGAGGAACTCTGCTTCACGTTGATCTTTACTGCATTTGGTTACTAAGAAAGTCCAAATGAGTAGGAAAAATCTTTTTCAGTGGAGGCATACAAGCTCTAACAGGAATAGTAGTACAATACAATCAATATAACAAAATTGAATTTCACAGTAACTTTATATACATAGGTAGTTACTAGGCATGCAGTCTGGTTGACCATTGAGGAACTTAGCCCAAACTCCCAATTGCCCCAAAGGACTGTCTGGTTAAATGACTTGATCAGGGTTGCAAAGTAGGTGCAGAGAGTCAAACCATATACTCTTGGAATATGAAATCAGAGCTTTAGTCCTTTATGCCAGACATTAATTATCTGCATTAAATGCCAGCAATGCAATATACAATAAAATAGTACTGGACTGAGCATTTGCAAAGTACACTTTTATAATGTTAGAAGAAAGACTGTGCAGAGAGGTTATTTATGTTATAAGTAAAAATGCAGATTATTGCTAAAAATCACAATTTTAATGGGCATGAATAATTTTACATTATCTGGTTTCATTTAAAGATAGTTTTGGAAAAAGGATGCAGTGATGGTCCAGAGGAATTAGGAAGGGAAATAGTAGAATTTAACCCAGGGTGGTGCAAGATCACAGCCGGGAATCCTTTAGGTGCTGTTTCAGATGCAGTTTGAAGGATTTTAGGTTGTAAATTAGGTAGTATATTTTCCTGAAAGGAAGATTTTTTTTCATACATAGTTTGAGCACAGTAAACTAGTTTTGTCTGGGGATAACATTATTCTGTTAGGGTCGTAGTGTGATAGTGTCATTTTGAGATGGACACTTTCTAGTTTGTGAATAAGGTTATAAGTAGTGTCTTGTGAGAAGGTTAGGTAGTGTGGTAGTTCTGTTACTTGGCCACTCTGTTATGACACTGCTTTAGTTTACCTCACTGTGTGGATTTAGGTTAATAAAAATGGAGGAGTGCTTGACGAAGGTAGGCTGAACCAATATGCTTTCTTATTTTGCCATTTAGCTACCTGATATCTGTTGGAAAGGTAACTTTGAATCCAGTTGAGTAACAAGCTTGAAAGTGCTAAGGCACAAAGTTTGTACATTAGTTTTTTTTTGGTAGGATACCATATGAAATGCATTTGCTAGGTCAAGGAAGAGTACAGATGCTGGGTTACCAGAGTTTGTATGTAGGTTTACAGTGATAGTACTGAAAAGGGAATTAGTAGTACTGTGGTGAGGGTGAAAGTCATGTGAACTTTTGATCGCAGGTTACTACTATCAGTGACATATTTAAGTAACTGGGATTGGATACATTTCTTCAGATAATGTTGTTATTAGTGGTATCAGAGTATATTAGTTTTCTGCAGCATTAGGAGTGCTTTCTGTGTACCATTAAACTATTATAATATATAAGATGTCAAGTAAGGTTGTTGAATACATGCAGTAGCAATGGCTTGTTTTTTATGAAAATTGGTAGTTTTGTTTTATAAGACTACTACCATGAATATATTTGGATAGGGAAGCTAGTTTTGGAATATTACAAGTTATCTTGACTTTGATATCTGGTTTTAATAGTTACTAAAGAGTTATTTGAGCCATTTGTCAAATTATTGAAAAGTGCTGTAAATCATTTGTATGTATATATGAAGTTCTGGGACAGGGTGTAAGCTAAAAAAACATGATGTTACTTTAAGTGGTAGGAGTGAAGAATGAAGAGCTAGGTGTTACCCAGAGTGTATAAATATGCAAGCATCTGGGGTGGCTTGGGGATGGGGGTGGCAATAGCCAATCAGTGTGTGGAGGCACACAATACAGCCAGACACTAGATGGTAAGGATCTGATGAAAAAAGCACACATAAAGTAAAACTTGATGAATACTGTGTTTGTAAAGTGCATTACTAAATAAAATGGATCTGTTCAATAAATCTTACACTGACCTAATTTGGGCATTTATAAACAAGTACAGAGATCTTGTAAAAAGCCGCCAACAACTTGCTAAGCAGAAACTGGTAGGACTGTATACCAATAAACCAGGGGCAAAGCAAAATATAAATAAATAAATAATTGCTACAAACTTGAGCTATTACCAAAGATATGTGGCTACTATGTAACTATCATTAGGGCAATTGAGAAATTACCTTGGCAGAACACATATAAGTAAAACATCTAACAAGTGAATACACTACCTAGTATTCCTTAAAAACAGTACAAAGAAGAGGTAGTTTCATTCTGATTCAGGTGGGGTGGGTTGCCAGCCAGCAGGAAAAAAAAAAAAGATATGCACTGTGATCAGCAATGAAATTAATCACTGGAGTTTGTCTCAGTGAGTGAAATCAGGGAATAAACACTGACAAAATACAAACAAAGCAGAAATGCATCAGCAAAAACAGCACAAGTGAAGGACTAGAAGATAAGAAAGTAAAATATAGTGAACAAGAGAAGCAAACATTACCATGTGATGTGTAATGTCTGTCATACATTAACTATATAAATATTCTGTGCAGATAGCAGCAGGTATCTACTGCAGACTGAGAAATTAGTGTAGTAACAAGGTAAATAATCAATCTCCCCATTTACTGTTACATAACAGCTCTATAGTCTCAGCTAAACCAGTAATTCTGCACCATAATAGGGATTACCTATGAAGACATGCTTAAAAAAACATAGGGCAGGATTCACGAGGCCTCCGTGTAATAGTTATAACTCTTACACGGAGGCTGCAGTTAAACGGAGTGATGTCAGCATGCTCTGCATATTCATGAGAGCATGCAGAATCACACCTAAGGCTAACACGGTCCGTGGAAGACAGTAGGGGGCGTGTCCGTAGGCCGAGCCCTGCAAGCGGACACGCCCCCAGAAGAGTAAAATTGCCCAAAGTAAACACCCACGACAGAGGCCATGGAAATGTGAATAAACACAACACAACACATGCCCCCACAGACTATGAACATAAAATATATAAATGAACATGTTATATATATTTTTTTAATCGTAAAGATGTTTGCCCATGAGTGCGCTCGTTTGCGTGGGCGTGCCCGTAGCTTAGCTACAGTTAGCAGTCAGTGGAAAAGGATATAAGAACTAAATAAGCAAAGTAAGCCAAGAAGCAATAGTGTAGTGGTAGAGACATCAGCTGAAGAACAGGCATTCATGGTTCGAACCCCCACAACACCAATTTTTATTTCTAGTAAAATAAGCACGAAACAAGTCCCTGACAAACATGTACACATATAAAATCATAGTTCATGTATAATGTAATGAAACAGTCCATTTATTTTGAAGAAATGTGAGATAACAAAATAATAAAAGATGCCAGATGTGCCTATAGCTGAGCTACAGTTTAACAAGGTGAGTGCATCTGCCCGTAGGTGAGCAGTGGTTTAACAGGTGCAAAATGAGTGCCCGTAGGTGAGCAGTGGTTTAACAGGTGCAAAATGAGTGCCCGTAGGTGAGCAGTGGTTTAACATGCTGAAACTGTGTGCCCCTAGCTGAGCTGAGTGTAATATGCGTGCTGATAGCCAAATGAGGCGTAAACCAGCGTACCCCATTTGCGCGGAGCTACGCACCGCGCCAACAAGCTAACCGATGGGCAACATTGAGCAAGCTGTATCAAAACTGCCTTTACACAGACACACCCCTCAGCCTGTCTAGACAGTCATAAAAAATAAAAATCAGCGGCCAGGTTCGAACGCAGGATACTATACACCATAGTCAAGGTACTGAACCACTAAGCCATGACAGCAGTACCTATAAATGCAGTAATAGCAACTATATAGGAATGAATACAAAGTGGAGCATGACAAAGCAGGTTTTGTGAAGTTGATACAATTCCAAAATGGCCAATCACAGATATGTGCCGGAAAAACGGCCTATATAAGCCCCATAGGTGGGAATACACAGCATAAACGATTGTAGAACTAACTTGCAGCCAGAATGACAGGAGTAGGTGAGGGTAGTTGCTTTTGAGCACAGAGGTGGGGCATTGAGGAGTCCAGATACATGATCTGGCTCCTAGTCCACAATCATGAGGCCCAACTCATGCAGGGCCAGGTCCTGTGGGGAGCATATAGGGCTGAGGCGTGGGACCGGTTGGCTCATGATCTCACCAGTGCCACAGGGATTCCAAGGACTGGTGAGCAGGTTCGTCACCACCATGCGGACCTGAAGAGATGCAAGCAGGACCAATTGAACCTTTGGATCCAAGAGGCCCGGCAAATGCCCAACACCCCACTACTGAGTAAGTTACATGTAATTAGATATGTAAGAAATTAAACTAGCTGATATTATGGAGATGTGTAGTCCAATATTACTTCATTTATATTACAGCTGCAGGTGTCCTTTCTGCAAACCGCAGAGCCTATGGTGATAGGCTGGTGCGGTTGCGCCACCAGGCAGGTCAGTAATTCTCTCCCAGTAACTGTAAAGAAATATAAAAGTATGACAGTTAGCAAAAAAGTGCAGTGTAGTCACTAAGTAATAGAATGTGCAAGTAACAAGTGTAAGAGCGTTTGCAAGTATTGCTTGATTACAAAAGTGTGTTGCAGTCTGTAATCCAAACAGAAAAATGAAAATGTCTGAAATAAAGTCTGAAATAAAGATGCCCCACCTGTAATATAATAGTACACAACCTGCAGCAGGCTGAAAAGTACAGCTGCACAAGATGAGCAAATCACATGTGTGAAATATACCCCTGTTGAAATACTGAAACATGACAGAAGTGAGACTGCTGGAAAGGATTGTAATAACTACAGGTAAAACATGTCAATAAAGCCTAGAAGTAAGTACCATCCTGAATAGTAAAATGAAAACAAGTGAGAGAGTGTGAGAAAGTGTCATGAATCCAGCAATAAAGTAGTAATAACCCCTGAATAAAGTATACTGCAGTCAGTACAGAATGAAATGCATGTGAGAAGCAAAACCAAACAGCGAAATCTGTTCAAAGTGTTGCTGCAGCTGGAATGTGTATCCCAAAATCTTGATATGTTGCTCTCAGTCTGCAATATGCAGATAGTATGATTGTCTGATATACCAAACATCCACAGTTGTCTATAGCTATATAAAGCAAATATAGCAAGATGATGTAGCTGAACAAAGCTAGATATGAATGTGTATGAAGAACAATAAAATGTATATTGATGTAGCAGTGACAGTCCTATCACCAAGTTGAAGTTGTTATCATATAGGAAACTGTAGTTAGAACAGTAGTGTGTATATATGTGCAGCTATAAGAAATGTACAGCATATGTATTGGTATTCGAAGGGGTTACTATTATTTTCTTCACCCCACCCTATAACCACATATAACCCATTCCATGTGAAAATGGTATGTGCAATCACAATTAACACCCCTGGACATTTGTCCTGTTGGGTCATAAATATTTGCATGTCCGTTGATGCATCTGCTTTGTTCATACATCCAAACCTGATGGCCTGTTGCCATCAATCAACCCTGCATGTTGTTGGAGTGTGTATTGCTGTTCAAATTATGCATGTGTTATGCTCGCTGTTCAATGGTGTGAATATCTGGGTGTTTGGTTAATGGGAATACTAATGTATGCTGTTACAACTAATTATGAATGGTATTATATGTCACTAACCCAAACTGTCATGACATAATGCAAAACATAGGATGGCAGGGAAGGCGGGTTCCAGCGGACCCACCTCTCCCACCTCAGCTGGCGAGTGCACCTGGCACTAGTGCCCAGTCTGGACCCTCCTCCGGTGGCCCTGTGCCACCTGTGGGTGGAAGTGCTGCAGGGGATGGGGCTCATCCCCCCTCTACAAGTGTGGCCGGAGGAGAACCACCACTCACCCTCCATAGCGTCTGGACTGTGGTGCGTAGGGAGATCCGGGACTCTGTTCTTGGGCCCCTATGCCAGCTTGAGGCACAGGTTGCACAACTTATGAGCATGCCTGTTGCCCGGCCTACACAGCCCCCAGCACAGCCCTGTCCTGGGCAGTGAAGGAACAGTGGCAACTGCCTATGGGTGGGGATATCAGTTACACTGTTGCCATCTGTGGGCTCATGGGCTCTGGATATCCAAACCTCCATCCCCGTCAATTGTGTAACCACCCCACACGTGTCATACACCGCCCCTGTATGCGTCTTGTTTGTCTTGTCTGTTGACCTACCCAACCTACCTCCCCAGCTATACCGACGTCCTTCACCTGACATACCACTCTCACCTGAAAAAAAAAAAAAAAAAAAAAAAGGGCACTCTGTACCCACAAAGAAATTATGCCCCATACATAGCTGCCCATTCCACACACATGTCTGCTGGACATGGAAACTATCAATTACAATTGGCTGTACAACAAGTATTATTGTTGTCCTGACACCTCTCTCAGGGGTGGAAGGTTTCAAATGTAACACCAAATTACATACATATGCACAGCTGTTGCTGATGAAGAAATGGGCAGCTATGGGCCTTACCTACATCCCTCCTGCAAATCCCAAGCTTGTTTCCCTACTGTCCTACCCTCTTTGTGACCCCTTTTTCACCACTTTCCTGTCTCCCCATTTGCATTTCTTTCAAAGAAAATAGCGTGGGTGTGTGCCAGAGTAAGCACTGTTAAGCGGTTGTAAGCGGGTGTGCGCATGTGTGCGCGGAGCTAAATGCCAGTACGCCTGCGTGAGCTCCGCGCAAACCAGTGCTAACCCGGTTACAACTGCTTAAAAGTGCCTTAGTCACTCTGATTGACAGGTCCTGTAGTCAGTTCAAAAGCAAAATAAAATCCCACTGTCAGTCCCAAACCCAGGACCTTGGAAACAGTAGTCGGTATGACCTACCACTAAGCCATGACTCTTATACAACAACTTTGTGCTAAAATAAATATATCATGTAATAGTAGGAATGAATGTAAAGGGAATATAGGATGTGTAGTACACAAAGCATGTCATTTAGAATTACTGTCAAAACTAGTGGATTACCATAATAGTGTGTTAACAGAAACAGCCATGCTAGTTGGTAGCTAGTAGGTAATAATGTCAGTTAATGTACATATATAAATGCATGTATATTTACATATATATATATATATATATATATATATATATATATATATATATATATATATATATAGTTGTAGGTGTCATTGTGCATACACACTTACTACAGGGAACAGGAGAGAGGAATGGAGAAATGTGAATCTACAACACAGCCTGAATAATGAGAGAGATACTAACCTTTACACTCACAGAACAGTGTCCACAGCATACCAGCATGGTCCCCACCCTTACAATCTGAAAGGGCAATGCCTATCTCACATACCCTTTTATAGCACTGTCCTGAAATCACAGTGAGAACTGCAATCAGTACACAACTGGCTGCATGCAATTAGCAAATGCTGGCTTACAATTGGTGTAGAGGCCATCACATGGACCTATGCAGATACCTACAAAAGCATCCTGTACTATCACTCCACACATGCAATACGTTCATTGCACTGTATGGAAGCAGACAGAGGGAGAGAGACAGACAGAGACAGAGAGTGAGAGAAAAAAAAATACACACGCTACACACTGAGTCTAAGCTGTCAGCAGTGACAGTAGCAAGCCGTGCCAGCAGCAGCAGGAAGCAGAAGTAGTGGTAACGCAACCAGCTATGACAAACACAGGTAATGTAAAGTAGCAGGTTAATAGTCTGCATACTGTGAACCCTCCAAATGTGTCATAGGTCTGTATCTATAGGTATGTCCATGTGATATGTTGTTTGTACGTAGTTCCACCAAAAGGGGATGACTATACATTACATGTCTGTCAGTGTTAGGCCATGATCCTGGCAGCAGTTGTCTGTGCGTTGCCCTCATCAATGGCTGTAGTGAATGTTTTGAAAGGTCAGCCAGGTTCAAAAGGCAGGATCAGCCCATCACAAAGGCAAACTGGCCGGGAACAAGTGTCTGCAGGTACCCAATATCGCTGTATATGCGTCCCATACTGAATAATTCCATAGCTTAGCAGACCAGGCCAGTTATGCTTATGATGTGGTAGTTCCCAGGGTCAGTAGAGGTGCCTCCTTAGTGGTGTGGGACCACTGTTGCTGTATGCCAGTGTCCAGGTACATATCCTGTAGTACGGCTGAGGGTAAATATCAGTCTTATATGCGGTTGTATGTCCTCTTGGAGTGCATGTAGCACACATCCAGGGATACCATCAGGTCACAGTGATGCTGTGTGTTCTGCTTTGCTGAGGGCGGCCCTCACCTGGACATGTGAGATGATAGGGAGGTTACATTCAGCTGTGATAAGTATTTCAACCTGTGGGGGGAGAAGGAGGGGGGATACATGCACCGAACCTGTCTGCAAGAATGTTGCCAATATCTGTGTGTTCGGTGAATGTTAAGTAGGTGTGTATTAACTCAGAGCATATCTGAGGCATTTGGTCCATATGTGTAACATAACTGAAGAAGGCCTTGTGGTTATCTATAGTGTTTGTGGCCATTTCCCTCCCAGAGTAGGCCGTAGCCATTGTTATGAGAGACCGTAGCGTATTACCAGTGCTGACCACAGATGCCTTCCCTTAATGTGAATCTGCTCTGTCCTGCAGTAGCCTCCTGCTATTGTTATACAATCTGCCTCTGGCTGGGGTCCACTGGACAGGATGCCTAACCTTTGTGCATAGGGTCTGGGTTAGAAATATGTGTGCAAGTTCCATGCAATCTGTGGGATGTCCGTGGTAAGCATTCGCAAAGGGGTCAGCAGTGTGGGTTGTGGCTTCCACTGGCCCAGTGGGCTGCATGGATACCATCTCAGTCCTAACAAGTGAATAACTGTCTAATCACATACATATCAAAGTAGTCTACTGTGCTGGTGGTGGTGGTGGGATATGTATATCCAGGCCGAGTAACTTGTGTCCACATCACACTACTGGATGGCGTTCCACATACAGTACCTTGGTATGAACCCCCAGAGTGAGGTTGTGCATTGGACCTGTTGCAGTGTGCTGACCGATGGGGCATGCTACTATGTTGTATGGAATGTGGCAGGTATTGTTGCACAGGTGTTGGCTGAGCACTGATATCTGGCCGTGTACTTGTGTATCCACCACGAGACACACACATGCAACATATGGGAGTAGTAGTATATCACTACACTTGAGTATCATGTATAGTATGTGCACCATATATTGCTGACATAGTCTGCTGATATCCTGTTTGCGTTCTCTTCCAGGGAGATGGCGCGTCAGCATAATCCTGCCTACTCTGCAGCGGAAGATGAGGAGATACACCAGAGCCTGGTGCGGAAGTATGACATATTGTTTTCCAGCACCAGCCAGAATCAGCAGGAGAGGGCTGCACTGTGGCAAGACCTTGTCCGTAGGGTAAATGACATTGGCACGCATAATAGGACATATGAGCAGGTACGACATTACTGCAGTGATTTAATCAGAAATGTGCATCAGCGTGCGTCGGATATCCACAGGCAACAGGTTGCCACAGGAGGTGGGGGGGCCACACATCCCCCCTCACCAGACTGGAGCGGCTACTCCTAAGTGTTGTGGCTCCAGCCCCGGAACAGCAACAGCAATACACCTGCATCATGATGGAGGCTGGATCCACACAGCAACATGACATGGAGCATGCAGGTAATATGCCATATGTACACTTGACTGTTCTGTACACTGTTAGTTTATGCATGTGTAAGGTGTGTCCGTGGTATGTAGTTGTCAACATAGTATGTAATTGTGCATGTGTGATATTGGCAATATCAGCAGCTGACGTGTGAAAGGCAACTGGTGTACTACTGCACTGTATCATATGCAGTATCAATGGCACAGTTGTGCTCACTGACATTAATCTCCTCATTCTGCAGTCCATCCATGCTGGTGAGTGTGTTTAACAATACCTATAATAGTCCTGATAGTGCTAGTAATACTAGTGTAACTCAGTAGTGCTCTGTGTGTATACTGCAGGGTGTGCATGTGTGCATGTGTGCAGGTGTGCCTGTGTCCACGTGTGCATGTGTGCATGTGTGTAGGTGTGCCTGTGTCCACGTGTGCATGTGTGCCTGTGTCCACGTGTGCATGTGTGCATGTGTGCATGTGTGCCTGTGTCAACGTGTGCATGTGTGCATGTGTGCCTGTGTCCACATGTGCATGTGTGCATGTGTCCACGTGTGCATGTGTGCATGTGTACACGTGTCCATGTGTGCATGTGCGCATGTGTCCACGTGTGCATGTGTGCATGTGTGCTTGTGTGCATGTGTGCATGTGTGCATGTGTCCACGTGTGCATGTGTGCATGTGTGCCTGTGTGCATGTGTGCATGTGCCCACGTGTGCATGTCTGCATGTGTGCCTGTGTCCATGTGTGCATGTGTGTATGTGTGCATGTGTGCATAAGTGCATCACTGGTAACATTGTGTGGACACTGTAAACTGTGTTTCCTGTCTTCCTCCCACAGGTTCTGGGGCTGCTCTGGTGTCCTGCAGCAGGGAACCTGAATCTGGTTCCACAGGTACTGGTAATGATGATATCTGTGTAATGGTACAGGAAGGTGTGTCAGGGTCCACCATTGGTCAGCCAATTGACAGTACACAGCTGTCAACCCCATCATTGCGCACAGTCATCCTGCCAGTACATCCTTTGTCACCATTGTCCCTAGGTGATGGACAGGATACAGTGGGCATTGACCAGGGTAATGTGGTATCTGTGGCACATGCTTTCCCACACAGCAGCCATGGGCAGGGTCCTGCGATGGTACCACACAGACAGTTGCCCATGGGTACTCGTGGGAGCATCCGTGGGCGTACTGCCTCTGGCAGACTTGCCCAAAGAGGTCTGTCAACCTCAGCTATGTTTCGGGCTGTCATGCAGGCACAGTCGCGTATGGAAAGGTACACCAGACAGGGTCTGAGGGAGCTGAGAGCATGTCGCACAGCCATGACTGACAGTATGCGTGACATCGCGGATGCTATCCGTAATTTCACCAATGTCATAGACAGACGTTGTGGGGGCATATTACAGCAGTTCCACAACCAAATGTCCATGAGCCAGGGCAATGGTGGGCGGTTGCGGCGTCGACGTGGCCGTATGCCAGCAACAGCAGCAGCTGGCAGTCGGCATGGACAACAGGCCCACGCATGCCCCCATAGTGCCAGCAGGAGCCCCAGCAATGCTGGGTCTGTGCTGTCATTGGAACGCCCCAGGAGACCACGTGCACGTGGCTCTGGACAGTCCCAACAGGGACCTGTGTCCAGTCAACACACTCCCACTTCTGATTACAGTACCCAGTCTGGCTTAGTACTGGATACGGTGCATAGCACCCCTGCCAGGCACAGGTACTGTGTCCATGCCCACAGACACTGATCTGTATGACCTGCCAGGTGCAGTCTGTGGCTGTCCACAAACCCCTGTATATGGTAGCCATGAGGTGGAACAGTGTGCGTGCATACAGACATGTGAAATGTTAGCACCTAGGGCTACCACATACATGCACACACTGCACCAACAGTGCCCCACCCTGTATGGCTGTCCCTCACCAACACACATACACACACAAGTCAATTGGTGGTATCAGTGGCAGACTCAGGCATACCTAATTCACACCCTGTGCATATGATGACACTGTGCCACCTCCTGCAATCTCCAACATCATTGCAGGAACAGGTAAACACGTTGCTGATGCACAGGGTGACTACATAGAAGTGTATTAGTAGTATCATGTTGGTAACAGTACAGTGTGCTGATATGACTGTGTGTATATCCCAGCATGCCTGATGCAGTAACCGTATGACTGTCCTGAATTGTTATCTGCACCCATAGTACGTACCAAAGTGTAACAGCTGCACATTATTGCATGCCAGTGGTAAGGATGTCAACAGATAGCCACATACATGGGTAGCACGGGGGGAAGCTAATGCAAGTAGCGATATGCAATGATGGACATGTACAGTAATGGTGTCAAGTTGCCCACAACGACTATGCAATGTGGATGTTTGCGCATGTTGATATGTGTGCAGTACCAATGTAATCCAAATCACAATTAACTATGACATAATATCAGTTTTACCATGGGCATCTGCGCTGTGCATTTCTGGGTACATGTTGATAGTGCCTACATATTTGCACTGTTACCTACTGTTAGTGTTACCCCTTCTTTGTTGTACAATGAACTACTTCCAGCCCTGCTTACTGTAGCTTTGTTTGCATGCATGTTCACTTGGGGTTCCCTGGAACACTGCTTCCACCTGCAATGCAGAGTTACAGTGCTTCTGTGGACTCCTAGTGACATCTGCATAGCGTACGATACGTATGTCCATCCTGTTTGCATGTACGTTGCCTGTGACACATTCCACACGTCTTACCTGGCATTTACCCATGTGTGCAGTCATAAATGCCAGTGCTATGAAACAGTAGCAGTACACCCACACATACACACCTTCAGTATGTTGTTCCCCATTGGCCCTATGTGTTGGTACTCACCATGGCAATCACACTACTAGGGTAGCATGTGCAAAGGTAACCTGTGAATCACCTCTATGGTCCAGTTGTGGTTTATGTGAGTCATGTGGCAATGTCACAGCTGCCACATGTATGCAGTCAACCATCACCCTTGGCCAGGAACGTACAACACATGTGTGGGATGCCACCACATAGCCAATCTGGGGACTGAGCTCTCTGAACCCAGTAATGCCATACCCTGTCAGGTGGCATGTCATACTACAGTGACTACAATACCAGTCAGACATAGACACGCACTGACAGCAAGCTGAACACACTGGGGCATATGTGGGGACTCAGAATAGCATCCTGCCTGAGCATCACACACCTCCGCAGCTGGCACACAGGCATGTGTTACGTTGGAACAGAGCACATGCCACACATGGCACACACATCCCGTGTGCCACACACTCACAGACTGTAGGGCTAAACAACACACCTGCTACAGATGTGTCAGGTACCTGTCTTGGGTGCTGCAGTGGGGTCCCGCTCAACAGGCTGTATATGGTGAAGGTCACAGTGATATGCCTCAGGGGCACTATGGTCCACCACAAAACACATGCATACAGGTCAGTCAGAGGCATGGACACATATGACTCAGTCATTGACCATGCCACTATGGATGACCTGAGACATACCTCCCTGGACTACATGATAGGGAACATAGAAGGGATCTCTCAGCATGTGGCACGGGCCAGTATGAGCCTGATCTTGGTTGCCATCATACCCTCACCAGGTATGCTACCACTATATGTAGGAAGGGTGTTGTATGTCTACATTCTGCTCAGTCTCCAATGTCATTCATAGGGTATCCACTGGCTGTCAATGTGTGCTTACATGCTAGGGAAGCCACAATGATGTGCAAGGGGCAGCTTGCACGTGACACCCATGGCCCAATGTATATTGGCGAAGCTCCTTGATACACACACATACTGCCTTATGCTGCAGGACACGGATTACATAGCCACCTCCATGGGTATCACACAGGTTAGGACACTAACAGTGCTGCTACACAACACCAGCAGTGTACACCGCAAGATGCATGCACTGGACACTGTCCTCAGCACGGTAAACTGCAATGTCTGTGCAGTACCAGAGTCCTGATTCATGGCTCACAGGTGCAACCCATCACTGCCAGGTTATGCCTCATACCATGCCTGTCGTCCCCTACACATGTAACACACATGGACAGGGGGTGGTATCCCAAGGCACCACAGATACACACACCTCCAGGTTGTTGGCACAGCACAAAGCATCAGGGCCTATTCATGTGCAGCTAACAGTGTGTTGGACTGCCGTCTGGTTCATAGCCTGGCACACACAACCCTCCCATACACAGGAAAACCACCTATCCTCCATAACAACACTGGCAATATGACAGTCTCAAGAACTGTCTTTATATGGCTGGACTGCATCCAGCCAAACATTGTGCGTGAGCATTACTGTAGCTACAACACACTAGTTTTTAGGGTTCCCAGCATGTGGTCACTGAATTGCAGTGGAATGACATGTTACCACTCCCACAACAGGTGGGAACATGCAGCACCTGTACATCGACTACATGTAGACTATATGGCCCAGACCAGATGTGTATCCCCTGCTGTAGGTATTTTACCATATACACCCACACTGTATAGACATATACCGCGTGCGGCCCCTGCACAGTAAGACACAGTCATATTGTTATGCATTGCAAATACCATTTATCCACTCGAGGCATGTGTCAGACATGGTAACTACTGCAGGTCACAGGTATTTATGTGTATGTGTCACACACATACATCATGTGTGCAATGCCATTGCTGGTTTAGGCAATGACATGCATTGTTATGCACAAAGACCCACACAAGGTCTTAATGTGTGACACAACCACACGTGGCAGTTGTGGGTTACCAAAACATACCTATCTGTACTCTGACAATGGTAATAGACCCAGTAGCAGAGCGCGCTATTGGCATTACTGGCCAACTAGCCCTGTTTGGCTGTGCTGATAGTGTGGTGACATTCCCTGTGTTTACTGGGGGAATATGCAGCATCTGGTGTATTGTAGTATTTGCCAAAAGGATCTGTTCTCTCACACTTGCATTTACACACACCCTACTAACCCCCCCCCCACACACACACACTTGCAGGACTCATACCCCTACCTAACTAAGTCACGACACGTGAGAGAGACACATTAGCGAAGCGCACTATTCGGATTAATAGATGGTTCCTTTTCTCTGGCTGTACTTATAGGGTGCTGACATCATCAGTGTTTTGAAAGGGTAATGTGCATCAGGTAGTGTGATCTCCTGATTGCCAAAACTAACATGTTTTTCATACAGAATTGCACACACACAAACTCCCCACATCCAAACACACACACACTTGCCACTTGCAGGTTTCAAACCCCTATCTAACTATGTTATGGCACTTGAGAGTCACACTATAGCACATTGCGCTATTCGGATTACTGGTAGATGTCTCTTCTCCAGCTGTATGTACAGGGTGCTGACATCATCACTGTTTGGAAAGGGTAATGTGCATCATGTAGTGTGATCTCCTGATTGCAAAAAAGCACATATTTTTCGTACAGAATTGCACACACACACACACAAAGTCCCCACATCCAAACACACACACATGCCATTTGCAGGTTTCAAACTCCTATCTAACTATATTATGACACTCAAGAGAGACACATTAGCAGAGTGCACTATTCGAATTACTGGGAGGTTTTCCTTCTCCTGCTTTACTTATAGGGTGCTGACATCATCCGTGCTGAGATAGGGGAATGTGCATCCTGTAGAGTGCTTTCACAGTTGCCAAAAGGGACATCGCCCTCACACAGACTTGCACACACACTAACCCCCCTCCACACACACTGGGTAGTTGCAGGATTTAAACCCCTACCTAACTATGTTATGACACTTGTGACAGACACATTAGCGGAACACACTATTCGAATTACTGGGAGGTTTCCCTTCTCCTGCTGTACTTATAGTGTGCTGACATCATCAGTGTTTAGAAAGGGGAATGTGCATCCTGCAGTGTGTTCACCTAGTTGCCAAAAGGGACATTTTTTTATACAGACTTGCACACACACTACCCTCTTCCACACACACTGAGCATTTGCAGGATTCAAACCTTACCTAACTATGTTATGACACTCAAGACGGACGCATTAGCGGAGTGCGCTATTCGCATTACTGGGAGGTTTCTCTTCTCCTGCTGTACTTATAGGGTGCTGACATCATCAGTGTTTAGAAAGGGGAATGTGCATCCTGTAGTGTGTTTTCCCAGTTGCCAAAAGGGACATTTCCCTCACACAGACACACACTGAGCACTTGCAGGATTCAAACTGCTACCTAATTATATTATGACACGTGAGGGAGACGCATTAGCAGAGCGCACTATCCGAATTACTGGGCATCTGGTCTGCACCTGCAGTATTTATAGGGTGCTGACATCTTTATTTCTACAGAGGTATGTACATGTAGTACTACCTGTCAGGTGGGGGATAGCATATATATGCATTTGCAGCCACCTACGTCAGGGTCAGATATGCACATCGCACTGGCAGGTTATGTTCTATACCATGCTTTGTGACCACAGGACCTGTAACACACAATACAACCAGTCCAGAACACCACACTCACATCCAAGACACACACTTAGCTTCCCTGGGAACAGTGCCGGGATATGCATGTGTTCACATACACCATTCCCGTTGTTAACACCAGATACAGGCATATTGTGTGTGAGAACTACTCAGGCCTCTACCACTTTACCCTACAGCCACTACAATATGTGGGTCCATGTGCTATGGCAGAACCACACACCACAGCCACATGAAGGAATACATATTGCACCTGTCCATCTGCAACATAGGTACTCACTGTTCCACACCAGAGGTAGACCACCATTGTTGATATCTGACCATACCCACCTTTCCCTGGACATCCATATCCCATCTCCACCCCCAGGCAAGGTTGTCACTGCACACAAACTGTATTTAGCACAAGCAGACTCTACACTTGTGAAGACTGGGGTGGACGACTTCAGAGGACCCATACTGGGGGACTATACTGGCCACTCAGCATAATCCTTGACAATTGCATTCTATGAGCATGTGTATGGTTTGCATTGATCATGCTATCCCACATATACCCATGACTGCTCCACAACAAGACACCTGTCAGGTGTACACCAGCCATATATGAGCTGTACAACAGACAGAGTGAGCTAATACATTGCAGAGCTGTAGCCCACAGAGGGAGGACATCTGTGAACAGTTCCGGCACGGCACTTCATTCACACATAATCATCACAACACAGTGTTGACAGTGGAATTGTTCAGAGAATGCAGATAGGGCTCCCCTCAGTCTGTTATTGTCGGCCACTTACTGTTAGAGATCCTCAGCAACTCTCTTCCAGCACACACCGACAACATGGCTGTGGCTTAGCACATTCAAACCCTGGGATCTCCACTGTGCCCCTGCTTGACAGAGGCACAGCTCACTAGCCTCACACGTTGCCTTATGTGACCTACTTTACAGTGGCACAGTAGCCTACTGTACTGGGGATGCAGATGCCAAGCACACTCTGGCTGAGCTGTCATTCCCTAGGGCAACAAGCCTAGTATGGACCTCTACACCCATATGTTCAATTGTCAGATGCACAATATTTGTTGTGCTGTTCTACTGTTTGCAGGTCTTTATTGCCATAGCTTTCCCTGTTCCTATGACCAACTTGTGTATCTGTGGAAGATGTTTGCATATGACGGCGATCCACTATATCACTTATGTCTCTGTAGTCATTTACTGTGTGCACTGGGCAGATTGCTGTGTTGTGGTTGGTTCCTGGAATGACACGTACAAATACCAGATATGTGTGGCCAACTGCTAAACGGAGATATGGCCTAAGTGTGTGAGCATGCCAAGTTCAGCCTTTCCATGACATGTTGTCTGACATATGCCTCATTTATCAAAGTGTGCGAGCATGACCAGTGTGAGCTTTCCATATGTTGCACTCTGAAGTCCACCACATATTTGGGTGGGTGTGAACTTTAACAATATCTCACGTTTATGGTTGGGTGTTGGGTGTCATGTTGTGTACTAACTGGCCAACTGCTTTGTGTCTGCCACAACAGGGATTATACTGTCCCTGCAGGGATTGCATGGGATACTTTGCAGACAGTTGTCAACATACTTTCATAATGACCTAACACTGTAGTACCGTATATTGTACTGGTTCAGTACTTTCACTGTGGTGGACAGTATCCTGGGCTTTAGTCCTATCACTGCTTGACATCTTCATAGTGAGCACAACAGACTGTGTAGGGGACAGTTGTGCACATATGACCATGTTGCATTATGTTCAGATATGGACTACCTACACCAGGCTCGTCCAACATTGGTAGTGTATTCCACAACATGGGTGGACATTGGCAAACGCTAGCAATGTTCCCTAGGCCATATCTGATGCTAGTCACAGGGTGTGTTTGTCCTTCAACACACATTGTAACTGGAGTTTGCCATGACATATGTCATGGTTAGTATACTGTGCCTCCGTCTACCTCTGACATAACAGTGATACCCAGGGTTAGCCTACCATCTCCCATCCACTCATCAAGATTCATCTTGAGGGGTGTCAATAGGTGGCTCTCTGGCTGACCTGTACCGGGAGTTTACTGAAGAGTGGGGGTGCCTTCTGTGTTATGGATCATTCTGTACAGCTTGTCCTATGTATGTCAGTGCTGGGGTTCAGGCCTCTCATGTGCATAGCTCACTGCCATTCAGATTGTACAAGGTGCAGCATGTTCATTGATTCCAGGTTGGACATGGCTTCATACATCAGGCACAGCTTGCCTGTAGCTGGGCAGCATGGCAGTGTGTGGGGCTGCAGTTTGTTTACTCAGGCAACACATGGCATCTGTTCATGCTCTTTACTACTCCTGGTGGGGTACTGTTGTGGACTTTACAGTTGATGGAGGTGTCTGCTGAGGTATATCCCACAGGGGCTATTGTAGTCAATTGTGACGCTGATGAAGGATGACTGCAGAGCCACAGTGACCTCTCCTTATCTACATCTGCCAACCTTCATGTTTGGGTGGGTATATAGTATGTTTCTCACGAACACTACAGCCACATGTTTGTCCAGTGCAGGATATCTATCACCTTTTGTCCCCAGGTCTCTCATTACATGTTAGGTACGTAATGGGTTAACACCTGTGTGGTAATTTGTGGGCACTTACTGTATATCCACGGTGGTTGTCTATACACAGTTCTGCAATTAGCTTGCTGACATGGCTATGGCTCCAGTTGTCTGTTTGTAGGTGGCCCTTTGTGGGTTGCTTGTGTCAGCTGGGGATCGGATATGGTCGGCTGTTTGTACTCCTCTGCATACATGTTCAGTCACAGTCCTTCCATGTTGGCCTATACCTATGGGACATATATACAGAACAGGGGGCCCAGGACCAGGCCTTGTGGGATGCCACTCATATCTGCTTTGTAGTCTGACATGGATGCAGCATGTCTGACCATGTCAGTTCTGTCCTTGGTCTGGTTTGCAACCCCTCTACTGACATAGGGGTATATATTTAAGCTGGTGAACATATCCATACTGAACTCGTAGGGTATTGTCTAGAAGCATATGCACGGTCCAGCTACACTGTGTGGACCACATTGCCCTCATCAATGACCTTAATGACTGCTTCAAATGGGTCAAACATGTTTAGGGGCAGGATCTGCAGTTACGACAGCCACACTGTGTAGGGTCCAGTATCAGTATGTCCACAATAGCTTTCTGTCTGCGGTACATACTGATCCTTTCCATAGCTGTGCAGACCAAGCTTGTCAGGATCCTGGGGTGGTAGTTTGCAGTATCCATTCAGGCAATACCTTTGTTGTGAAGGACCACTGTTGTTGTACACTGCTCTTTGGGTACATATCCTGTGGTAAGGCTGACATTGGGCAGTAGTGTGATTTGGCATTCCATTATTCTTGGAGTCCATGTTGGCCTCAGCCCGGGACACCATCACATACCTTTGCTGCTGTGTGTTTTGCTTTGCAGATGATGGCTGTTACCTCAGCATCTGCAATGTTAGGGGACCAGCAGTCTGCTGGGATAGATATTTTGCATTCTGGGGGGAGGGGGGTGTTTGCACTGCACCTGTCAGGTTGTATGTTAGCAATATGTGTGTGTGTTTGGTATGTTGTTTGTAATATCTGTGTGATTTGAAGCATATCTGTGGATGCCCAACATGGTTCCTACCATCAGTTAAGTAAGCCTTGTGATTATCCTTAGTGTCCTGTACAATTTGTATCTTCATAGGTTCATGGGTTCATACTAGGCTATCCACCCTAGAGCATTAGCAAACCTAGTCAGAGTGTGTGTGTCTTTCGCCGCCCCTTGCTATGTGACTATTATGGCCATTTATGAATTTCTGTACTGTGCCTCTGTCTGGTCGTGACGCAGTGAAGACCCCCAGTATACATGTACGATCATCCATCCACTTGGCAATATTCCTGTTGAGGGGTGTCAGTGAGGGGCTCTGCCTAACATGGATTGGGATCCTGTTTCTGGGTGTGGGGAGCCTCTGGGTTATTTATCTGTCCCTCCTGCACATCCTATTTCATTATGTGTTGAGGCTGACATCTGTCACTCTCACAGCTCCAATGGCTTTGATTTCCTGTGGTGGAGCATGTCCATTACTCCTGTGTTGGACATGGCCTTGTACAACAGACATACAATGCCTCTGTGTAGGCGGTCTGTGACTGCATTCAGCTGGGGTGTCTACAGCCAGGCAGCATATGACATATATTTCACACCCTTTATCCTCTTGGTGGGGTAACTATGAGGTCTTCCGAACCGCTGCAGGTGTCACGTACGGTACCTCCCATATGGGTCATTGTACTAGATTATGGGTCTGATAAGGGAACAGTACAGCAGCACAGTGACCTCTGTTGATGTAGATGTGAATCCTTTCATGATACGGTGTCCAATATCGACAATCTTCCTAGCCACATTGGCATTGTGAATGTCACATGACAGATTACTGTCAACTTGTGTCCCTAGGTCCCTGATTACTCCTTGCATACATAATGGTTTGCCACCTATGTGGTAATTTGTGTGTACCTTGTCTGGTATTTGGTGGGACATTCATACTGTCCAGTGTCTTCAGGATGTCTGGGTGGAGTTCTTGTGTGTGAGAGTGTGGTCTGTCGCATGCTACAGACTGTACAGCAGTTTTGACTACACTTAGGTGCACATGGGTGGTCTCTGCTGCTTTGTGCATTGTCAGTTACCTGGCCATATGGGTGTCTGTGCTGCATATGGATACTCCCCCTCCTTTGATGTTTTGTTCCAGGTGTTGGGACCATAACGCATGATATGTGGTATAACCTGGTAGTGCTGGTGTGCTATCACTAGGCTTGCAGCAGGCTTCTGTCATTGCACAGACATCAATGTTCTCCATAATGGGAAGTGCCTCAGGGGCATGCATATTGCAGTTTACACATCTGGCATTGGTCAGCATTACCCTTATGTTTCTTGCCACTTATGTTTTCTAGGGAGGTGGGTAGTCTTTTTGGCCTTGCCTACATACGGCTCTATGGAGGTGGCAAAGGCCTTATCCAGTATCCAGATGCACAGGGGTAACAGGTGCAAGCCATCCCTGGAACAGCAGCATGGCTTGTCATGCTTGACATCTCAAGCAGACAGACATTAGACCCTCTTGGACTGACAGCTGTAACTGTGCCACCTGTTAAACATGATCATTCTGTGTTTGTACTGTGGCATCATTCTTGGTGAGGGTTGGATGCTGCACACGGCCAGTGTCATACCGGCCTGGGGTACATACTCAGAGAGCTCATCCATGTCTCTTTTCATGTAGACCAGGGAGGTACATCTCAGGTCATTCACTCCAGCATGGACATTGAGTGCATCATATTTCTGCTTGCTTTGGGCTGACCTGCGTACTTGTGTTTTGTGGCATATTGTGGCAGCCTACAGGCAGCTTACTCTACCCTTTCCCTTGTTCAGTCTGGTGAGTGGGACAGCAGTGTGTCTACCTATACAGACACCTATTACAACTGTATCAGGCATGTTGTTTCTCCTTCTGGCCTGTGACTGTTTGGCACACCAGCTTTGTGTACTATGTGTTGCATGTGCTATGTTTGGAGGTTGTGGTTGCTTGTGATCTGCTTTGGAGGCTTCTGTTGGTGTGGTGTGTTTGTAATTAGGGCCACCGGGAATGTTTTTCTGTGTTTATGTGTTTGGTTTACAGTTGTGGTAGGTCTATGTGGGACCGGGTTTGTGGTGTATGTGGTTACCTTCTCCTCCTGACTAGTTTTGACAGTACTGAGTTGGGGGAGCTCAACCTCTGGTTTGGATACATGGTTGCATCTATTAAATATATTTGTATTTATTGGGGGGAGTTGTGGTTGTCTGTGTACTTGGGACAGGTGTCACATTGCCTCTGGATTCACAGATTCTACTTGTTGTGGCTGGACTTAGTGGATTGTATGTGTGGACATATGTTATTGCCATACTACTGATCAGTGATTACTTCCCTTTTTATGTTTGCTCTGTCATGTGGTAGCTTCCTCATTCTCTTGCATGGTTTGGTAATGGCTGGAGCCCAGCATGCCAGATGCCTGTGTGTATGGCATTGTGTCTTGTTGTTATTTGTGATTGCATACTCCAAGCATTCCTGGCTGTGTTCATGGAATGCCTGTATAACATGTTCTGCGGTGTGTCCCATATTCTGCACTTGCACAGGGCCTTTTGTGGATTCCACATCGGTTTGGAGGGCTGCAACCTATGCTTTACACATGTTTTTCACTGTGGTATTCTGGCCAGGGACTGGGGTCGGGATGTGTATATCCAGTGTGATTACTCTATGGTCTGGTCTTACCAGTGAAGGATAGACTTCTCATCTTGCCATCCAGTACACATGCTGCTGATTATCACATCCAGTATGCTTACCCCTCTTGTGGGAGTGGTACGTTGTTCCTGGGCATTTTGGTTTATGGATTAATGGGAACTTTTCTCCGACTGTGTTGGTGCTAGTATAATGCTCCCGGTGTATGTCTGGGTATTTTCAGTCAAGCAATATAATGTGGCTTGGGGGGCTTGATATATTCATGTATTCCAACATAGGCCAGGTGCAGTTCCTGGTATTAGGACAGTAGTCTGCAGCAGGCTATATACTGGGAGGCGGTTTTAGCCATTGGTATTTGACCATGGCTAATCCATGCTGCTTCTTGTTGTGGTACCAACATGGGGGTGTGGTTATCCTTGACATTTATTGCTAGTCACCCTCCTTTTGTAGCTTGTTCCATGTTTTGCGGCTGTACAGCACAGTATGAGGTGTGACCTGGTAGTGTTAGGGTGCTGATGTGAGCCTTGACCCAGTTCTCTATTACAGGACTGATATCTACATTCTCCATACTGTGTGCATTTACACTGCACACATCTTGCTGTTTAGACTTCTGGCACTGGGTAGCATTACATCTAGGTTCCTATCCCTTGTGGTACCTATGAAGGTGGGTTTGTGTTTTGAGACTTACCTATTCAGGGCATGGACTGATAGGTGCACGCCACCCCTAGCAGGTGGTGCATCTTGTCATTACTTCAACCAGTTATTGCACTTGATCATCCCATCGTCATTTTGTGGCTTCATGCTTGGTGAGGGTGGATGTTAGTCAGGGTGCTCAGGTGTGCATATAGTACATGGTGTTACATTACTTAACACATGGCATTCATGCCTCAGGTGGTGCTGCAGGGCTGCCTCTGTTGGATGCGCATATTACACTCCCTGTACATGTTTGTGAGCAGATCATGTCATTTTAGGCATCCCTGTTATTATTTGAGTGAGTCAGAGGGGGTATCATTCCCAGGGTTCCTACTGAGCCAGTGTATGTGCTATGCGTTGCCTCTTTGCCAAGGCCAGAGCATACTGGGCACGCCTCCTTCTGCCTACTGGGGCAGGCTCAGGTTGTTCCTCCTCTGAGTCACGCTCTGCCTGTGATGGCCTTGGCAATGGTGGGGGGCTGTTTGGCCCAGCCCTATGCTGGTCCTGCTGCAGCTGTTTTCGCAAGATCATATTATGTAGCATAGCACTTACCATGACAATTTAGGTACATGTAGTTGGTGTGTACTGCAAGGCTCCACCAGATGTGTCCAGACACTGGAACCGTGACTTGAGCAGCCCAAACACACGCTCTATTACATTACGTGTTTGTGCATGTGCCTCATTATGGCGTTCCTGTTCAGGTGTGTGTGCATTTCTGATGGGTGTCATCAGCCACGGCTCCAGTGCATAACCTGCATCCCCCACTAGGTGTCCGTGTGGGATGTCCCCATTGGCAAATGTCTGGTACAGCTGCGTCAAATGCCAGATGTGGGAATCATGGTAACTCCCAGGGCAGCCAGCACACACATTCATTATTATGCCCTGGGCATCACACACGACCTGGCAGTTGATGGAGGGGAAGCCCTTGTGGTTAATGTAGGCCCTACCCCGCTCACCGGCTGGAGCTTTGATGCGTATGTGCGTGCAGTCTATTGCACCCACTACCTCAGGGTATTCCACTATTTGCTGGAAGAGATGCATATTACTGGCCAATACCTCACGGGCATTGGGGAAATATACATGATCACCGACATGTGCTGACATGGCATCCAGGAACTGGTGCAGTACCCTGGAGGCTATGCCTGTGATATCCCCATCATATCACCAGCTGGTCTCTGGAAGGTACCTGTTGCTAGTATTCTTAGGCCAACACATACCTTGGTTTCCACTGGGATGGGTTCCCCTCTGTTGGTTCTGTGTGTGAGGCGTGGCCTGCACAGCTCAACTATTTGCTGCAGGAGCTCTCTGTCCACTCTATAGCGCTCTACTATCTCCAGCTCATGTAACCCGTGGTAGGTGTTCCTGGGCCTGTACACTCTTCTCCGTCTCCTCACTGTGGGTTGTCTGGCACCATCTGCATTGTCACCACCCTCAGCAAGTCGCCTATGTCTCATTATGACAGCTATGGCAGCCCCTAACATTTCTGCTCTGAGTGAAGCTTTTTCAGTTTTCACTTCTATTAGCTTACTCCTGTCTTGCAGTGTCTCTTGAGAGAAACATCCTGCACTGCTGTTTGCAGAGTTTTAAGTGCTGGGCTGGGCTACTATTCTGCCTGTGTAATTGCCTGCTTCTAATTGTTTTCACCTGCTAGCTTCAACAGTATTCCCTGCTAGCTTCCTACTAATTCTGTTGCTTCCTTTTTCCTTTCTGTTTCCTCAGGGGGGAGCAACGTGCATACCAGCAGAAACACGCTCACAGTGGCTTACACGCGCGCACACGTGCTTACACGGTTCAGAATCTACTTATTCGGGTTAAAACGCGCGCACACCCGAGCAAACAGTGTTACACATCTGCCAACAGCCTCCTACATGCTCAGCCTGCCCTACACGCGTGCACACCAGCGCAAACAGTGTTAAACATCTCCCAACATGCTCCCACATGCTCAGTCTGCCTTACACGCGCGTACACTGCCCTACTCGTGCTTCATGGCGTGCACACATGATGTCACCTATCTCCTACTCTATTCCTCCCACTTATGTATCTCTTACACTACTCAGACTGTGCTCATTTGCTATGTGACTGTGAGATTCAGTATCCTAACCCTCATTTACATGAGATTGCCTACTAATGCTTAGTTACATTTCTTACACTCAGCTTCCCCCCTTAGCGTCCACTACACGGTGGCCATGTTGTTTTGGTCTGCTGGTCCCTGCATTGTCATTCCATGTATTGCATAAAACCCACATTTGTGGGTTTATAACCTTCATTTTTATGTTTTATACAGCGCAGCCCGTTTGCGCGGGGCTGCGCTGGGTTTAAACATCGGCGATCGCCGAAAAAAAAATTATATTTTTATTATTTTTGCATCGGGTTACCTTGCCAATGGCCACATATTTGGCCATTGGCATGCTGCCTGACACATATGCACCCTTTATTTGGAGCTGACATGGCTCCGTTGTGAAATTTGCAGAAACGTACTCAGTTGTCAACTGAGTACATTTCTGCAGCTAAAACGTCTCTTACACGGGCTGGTTTCTGCTTCGTGGATCGCTAATATACCTCATTTGCATATCTTTCAGCTGCAAGTGAGGTATTTAGCATGTCCACGCCCAGTCCGTGTAAGAGACGTTTTAGCTGGTCTCTTACACGGAGTTTAGGGCTGTTCCTGGATCGCGAGGCTTGCATGGAGTGTTACACGTCTCTTACACTCCGTGCAAGCCTTCGTGAATCCTGCCCATAATTTTTCTTTAACAGAATGCCAACAAGTCTGCCATGTAAATGTTAGTGTAATGTCAAGCAAATATGAAAAAAGAAATGATTTTAATATGCTGAATCTTGGAATAACATGTAATAAGTGTCTGAAAATTTAGCAATGAGATAAAATTAAAATGCTATCTGTCTGGGAGATTTGTTGATCAGCATCTTTTAAATTTAAAATGTATTTATTACAGCGCTTATATGTAATCCCTACATACAAAATCAGTCAGCAGTCTGTCAGCTGTAAAAAGCAGTTGGCACAGTGCATGAAGAGCTAAAAGCAAAGATAATAAAATCTAAACATATAATACAATGAATAAATGTAATCATAAAATGTAGTTAGTAAATCTCCCTCTTCAGGTTTAAGTAAATGCTCTTAAACAAATGTTAGCTCAAGGGTGTCCTGAACAAAGCCTTGTTTTCACACTTTCAGCTCAGGGAAGGTAGTGAGTTCCACAGTTAAGTGAATAAGCACAACCTAACTACTGAAGGTTCATCCTTGAAATCACTAGCAACAAGTCTGTAAGTTTAGAATCCATCCTACAATAGCTCTGGTGTTAAGTTGAAACAATGTCTCTAATCTTAAAATATTTCACATAGTTAAAGAGTTGTGGCAGTTCATGGCTGTACAACCCAACACCCTAATAATGGGCGATTTCAACTACCCCACCATTAACTGGGAAAACTACTCATGTACCAATTCTTTTGCTCAACGTTTTCTAGAATTCATAAATTCCAACGCCTTGGATCAACTTATTCACACCCCCACCAGGGGCAGCAATATCCTAGACCTGGTCATTACCAACATGGGAAACCAGTGTTCCACACCAGAGGCCAATCCGACCACAAGCTAATCAGCCTAGACATCCACATCCCACTCCCAGCCCCAATTAGGGAAACCATCATAAAAAACTTCTCAAAAGCCAACTTCACACTTCTTAAGACAGAAGTGGCAAACTTCATGACACCCATGCAGACAGACAATAGAGGTATGACTGCCGAATCCTACACAAATGCGCTTTATAAGTACTTACACGAGTGCATGGATCATGCTATCCCTAATAGAACCAAGATGTTATCCTCCAAAAAAAGGAAGCCAATCTGGTGGTCCTCTGCCATAAACAAACTCTACAACAGAAGAAAGAAACTTTTGCAAAAAAGAGTAAAATCCCATGACTGGAGGAACTCCCTGGTCAACCTCAGTAAGAAGCTGAGATCCCTCATAAAATCCTCCAAAGCTAGTTATGAAAACAAAATTGCCACTGACTCTAAAGACAACCACAAAGCATTCTATAGCTATGTCAAGAATCTAAATGGGAACACTCAGATTTGCTCTGAGTTACAGCATAATGGCACTAAATATACAAAACCAACTGATATTGCCAACATCCTAGCAGATAGGTTCAGTGCTAACTTTACCCCCCTCTCACCCCCTAGAGGGCCCATCTCTATACCGGAAGAATGCAAAGTTCCTATAATCACGGCTGCACAGGTAAAAAACACACTCTCCAAAGCCAAGAACACAGCATCCATGGGACCTGACAATATCCCAGGCTGCGTTCTACATGAACTACAGAATGAACTGGCACCCTACCTAAGTACCATGTTCAATCACAGCCTCACCTCAGGCTTTGTACCCACTGAATGGTGCACCGTGACAGTTATCCCACTCCACAAAGGGGGAGCCACGACGGACCCCGGAACTACCGCCCCATTAGCCTGACGAGTCTGGTCTGCAAGGCCATGGAACGTATCATCGTGGAACTCATAAACAAAGACATTGGTAATCTCCAAACTCTGGACCCTACTCAATTTGGATTTGTAAAAGGCAGATCATGTCTCCTAAACCTGATTGACTTCTTTGAAGCAGTCACCAAAGCCATAGATGAGGGTAAAATGGTTCACACAGCTTATCTAGATCTCGCCAAGGCTTTTGACACCATCCCCCACTCTGGAATTATAGATAAGCTCACTAAACTAGGTATAAATCCCTATGTCACAAGATGGTTTGCCAACTGGCTCACGGACAGAACCCACACTGTGAAAGTAGCGGATTCCAAATCCGACATCAGACCAGTGACAAGTGGAGTACCACAGGGTTCAGTCCTGGGCCCTCTCCTGTTTGGTATCTACTTCTCTGAAGTGCAGGCCAACACAGAAGGTCCTTGGCTAACAAAGTTTGCAGATGACTGCAAACTAGGAGCCATAATTGAAACTCCTAATGATGTGGACAAACTACAAAAGGGCCTCACTGAGACAGATACCTGGTGTCAAAGCCATGGCCTGAAGCTCAATGCCAAAAAGTGTATTGTCATCCCCTTTGGTAAAAACTCTGTAATCCATGAACTACCACATAGCTGATAGTCTACTTAATGCTGAAAATGTAATAAGAGACCTTGGGACACAGGTGGACAGTAGTCTCTCCTTTGATAATCACATCGCCACAGTGGTAAGGAAATCCTTCTACGTGGCTCATTTAATCACAAAAGGATTCTCATCCAGAAAAAAAGAGGTCATTGTTCCCCTCTACTCATCACTCATTAGACCCATTATAGAGTACAATGCCCCTTTTGGTATGTACCTCACAAGACATCTACAACAACTGGAAAGACCACAGAAATACCTCACAAAGAGGATTACTGGCCTCAAACAGATGCCCTATGCAGACTGTCTCAAAAAACTACAGCTTTACTCCATCGCATATCACCTACTCAGGGGCGATCTCTGCCTAACATACAAAGCTATGTCAAACCCAGAGCTGTTGGACATGCTCCACTTAAAGAAATCCCAATCCCTCCGAGATACACGCTCTAGTGACCTAAACCTCATCACCACAATAAACAGAACATGCTGGAGGGATAGATTCCTGTCCCAGAGACTTCCCATACTCTGGAACAGACTACCTATCTATGTCAAACAAAGCTCCTCATTAGCACTCTTCAAGAAAAATCTTGATGATTGGATGGGAAATGGGAAATTCACCCCAGGGATCACTTCTGTGGCTCTGCTCGACAGGGGCACAGGAAAATAATTTTCTTGGGTGGCGAAAGCCAGGGTACATTTTTTGGCTAGGCTTGTATGGGCCCTAGGGCCGATAGCCTAGTACCTACCTATGAACAAGTGCAAACATTGGTGGATGCAACTTGGGAAAGACAATAGCTCCTCATTGAAATATTGGTACTTGTAATGCTGAATGCTGATTTACCTGATAAAAAAGGCAGAAAATGCAAGAGAAGAGTGCATTTCAAGCAACAGTCTTCTCCTTTCAGTTTGTTTTGTGTGGGGGGCAATCCCCTGTGCTCTTGTATGTGGGAGGAAAGCAGCCATATCCCCCAAACTCATATATACAAACTCTGAGATCACCCTACCTTGGGAAAAGGAGAATATTCTGAGAAATGGCCTCCTTAGACTTAATATATGCAAGTCCATTTTTTTCAGCCATTCAGTCTTCATATTGTGGGACTCACTAAAGTGGTTGTCCACATTTCAAATGGTTACCAAAAACAACATTTGATCTTGCTACAGTAGTCTACAAAAACACTGCTGGGTAACTGATGTAATGAAAATCTCACTGTGTAAAAACATTGCCTTCTTAAGTGTGACTTCTGTACGGTATATGTCATACTTGTCATCCAAGCTAGGACTATGAGCAAACAGGATTAGTCTTCCCCATATCCTTTCCAAACTAACCATGTCTATTCATAGGTTCATAGGTAGATACTAGGCTATCTGCCCTAGGGCATTTATAAGCCTAGCCAGAGTGTGTTTGTCTTTCGCCTCCCTTTTAGATTAGTTAACTGTGCCTCTGTATAGTAGGTCACAGAAGATAGCCCTTTAAGATTAGTTTACTGTGCCTCTGTCTAGCAGGGACACAGAAGAGATCCCAGGGGTAAACTTATGATCTCCCATCCACTCGTCAAGATTTCTCTTGAAGAGGGTCAGTGAGGGGCTCTGCCTAACATAAATTGGGATTCTGTTCCAGAGTGAGGGGAGCCTCTAGGATATGAATCTGTCCCTCCAGCATGTCCTATTTATTGCTGTGCTGAGGTTTAAGTCCCTGGAGCATGTAGCTCTAAGGGATTTGGATTTCCTGAGGTGGAGCATGTCCATTAATTCTGGGTTAGACATGGCTTTGTACGTCAGGCATAGATCGCCTCTGATTAGGCGGTAAGCAACTGAGTAGAGCTGGAGTTTCTTTAGTCGAACTGCATAGGGCATCTGTTTGAGGTCCATGATCCTCTTGGTGAGGTACTTTTGAGGTCTCTCCAGTTGCTGCAGGTGTTGGGTAAGGTACATCCCAAATGGGGCATTGTATTCAATTATGGGCCTGATGAGTGATGAGTAGAGGGGCACAATGACCTCTCTTGATCTAGATGTGAACCCTTTCATGATAAGGTGGGCTATATAGAAGGCCTTTCTAACTACTTTGGCAATGTAATTGTCAAAGGAGAGATTACTATCTACTTGGGTCCCCAAATCCCTAATTACTTCTTCCGTACTTAATGGATTACCACCTATGTGGTAATTTGTGGGCACTTTGTTTTTCCCAAAGGGGAATGACTATGCACTTTTTGGCATTTAGCTTGAGGCCGTAGCTCTGGCACCAGGTATCCATCTTTGTGAGACCCTTTTGGAGGATGCTTGTGTCAGCCGGAGAGTCGATTATGGCTCCCAGTTTGCAGTCATCTGCGAAATTGGTCAGCCATAGTCCTCCTGTGTTAGCCTGTACCTCAAAGAAGTATATACCGAACAAGAGAGGTCCCAGGACTGAGCCTTATGGGATGCTACTTGTAATTGGTTTAGAGTCTGACATGGCACCTGCAATTCTGACCATGTGGATTCTATCCCTGAGCCAGTTTGCAACCCATCTTGTGACATGGGAGTTGATATTTAAGCTGGTAAGCTTACTTATGATGCCCGAGTGGGGTATTGTGTCGATGGCTTTTGCGAGGTCCAGGTAGGCTGTGTGGACTACCTTCCCCTCATCTATGGCCTTGGTAACTGTTTCAAAGAAGTCAACTAGGTTTAAGAGGCAAGATCTGCCCTTAACAAAGCCGAACTGGGTAGGGTCCAGTGTCTGGAGATTCCCAATGTCTTTGTTTATGAGTTCCATGATGATACGCTCCATAGCTTTGCAAACCAGACTAGTCGGGCTTATAGGGCGATAGTTCCCGTGGTCCATTGTGGCACCACCTTTGTGGAGTGGGACCACTGTTGCTGTATGCCATTCTTTGGGTACATATCCTGTAGTAAGGCTGAGTTTGAACAGTGACTTTATGTGAGGGTTCAGTTCATCTTGGAGCTTGTGTAAGACGCAGCCCGGGACACTGTCTGGTCCCATTGATGCTGTGTTTTTTGCTTTGGAGAGGGCAGCTTTCACCTGTGCATCTGTGTTGTCTGGGAGGCTACATTCTGTTGGGATAGACATTTGCTCTTTTGGGGAGGAAGGGGGAGAGAAGTTTGCACTGAACCTGTCTGCCAGGATGTTGGCAATGTCTGTGGGTTCAGCGTATTTTTTGCCATTTTGCACTAACTCAGAGCATATCTGGGAGTTGCCATCCAGATTCCTGACATAACTAAAGAAGGCCTTGTGATTATCTTTAGCTTCGTGTGCAATTTTTCTTTCGAAGCTAGCCTTTGATGATTTTATGAGGGATCATACTTTCTTGCTAGTACTGATCAGAGATGCCTTCCCTTTTTGGGATTTTGCTCTATCATGTAGTAGCTTCCTCCTTCTGTTGTATAGCTTATTTATGGCTGGGGTCCACCAGATAGGTCTACTGCTTTTGGAGGAGTGAGTCTTGGTTTTATTTGGGATAGCACGATCCATGCATTCATGTAGGTGCTCATAGAATGCGTTTGTAAAGGATTTTGCGGTTCGGGCAGTATTTTCCACTACCCGGGGGCTTTGAAGGATTCCACCTCGGTTTTGAGAAGTGTGAAGTTTGCTTTTGAGAAATTTTTCACAGTGGTTTCCTTGGCTGGGGGTGGGGACGGGATATGGATGTCCAGTGAGATTAGTTTATGGTCTGATCTTACCAATGAGGGGTTTACCTATCAAGGTATCTGAAATAAAAGTCAGGTCATTATAAATATGTGGTTATAGGCACAGGATGCAAAAAGTTTGGTTGGCTACTTTTGATGCATCTTCAAAACTTTATTGTACTGGATGAAGTAACTGAGGCATGTCCCATACCAAAGTGGATCAGGTTGTCAGGCCAATTGATAGGTTCCACTTCTAACACATATATTTCCATATCCAACTGGATAATCACATTTAACAACTGTCCTTTGTTATGAGCAGCAGGTGAATTCAGCAGCCTAATTCTATGAATATTGGCTGTGTTGTGGTCCTCTTCTTAGGGAAATATAAATATCTGGACTAAGAGACATGTTTTTACACTAAACACATTTGATTTCTAAGTCTTTTAGATTCTAGGAACAGGAAAACTATAGTACCTCTTGCTAGTAGTGTCATTTCAGTCAGTTACTGTGAGATTTGACATTAGGATCTAGGGCCCTCAGGATGCTCCCTAGGGCTGCAGCTGCTATTTAGTTTGAGCCTTTGGTGAACAGTCATGCTGTGCACCTAGTTACTGTGACTACTGAATTTTTTGTGTTCATCTAGCTGGAGAAGTGCAAGTTCTCAGACCAAGAGATTTTTACTGTTACAAAACATTTGATTCTTTAAAACCTGTTTTAGACATTGGCGATGTGTAATCTGCAGCACGTCACTAGTTATGTCATTTTATTTTCATTTCCTTTTTTCTTGGGCTCATTGTGTTAATGTGAGTTTAGGTTTTTTTGTGCTAAGATAGCTGAAATGCTCCCAGGATTTGCTGCTCTTATTTTGAATCCCTAGTGTGCAGCCATGTTCTGCACTATTATTTTATGAATTGAGCTGGGTTCCTCCAGTTGGGGAAGTGTAAGTATCCAGATCATGAGGCTGTTACATCTTTTATATGCTGGAAATTTGGAAACTGTTGTACCTACTAATAGCTGCATCATTTACCATCTGACCAATGATTGTTTTTCACCATCCAGTCACCTCCATAACCAGGAACAGTGCTGAACTTTAAAAATGGGCAGAGAGAGAAGACAAATTCCGTATTATATGAGCATCTCTTATAAATGAAGCATAACAAATCTGAAAAAAAGAACAATTACAAATAATAGAAATAAATAAGGGCGGCCACGGTGGTGCAGCAGTTAGCATTGCCACCTCACAGCAAGAGGTTCTCTGGTTCGATCCTTGGCTGGAGTGTCTTCTGTGCAGAGTCTGCATGTCCTCTCTGTGGTCACGTGGGTTTTCTCCGGGTGCTCCGGTTTCCTCCCACAACCCAAAGACATGCTGAAGGTGGATCGGACACTCTAAATTGGCCCTAGGTGTGAGTGTGTGCATGTGTGTGCCTTCTGTGGAAGGTTGGGCGCCGGGCTGGCAACTCGACACCGTAAAACTCCACTGCCAATCATGAGCGGACAGGTGATCCGCTGTGGCGACCCCTAACCGGGAAAAGCCAGAAGAAGAAGAAGAAATGAATAACTGCTTTCCATACTTGCACAATAAACAAATCAAACATTGGAAGTAAAAAAAACCAGCTACAATAGCATGGCATTACTAGAAAACAGCAAAATAAGGCTCCAATAAAATTAACTAATTATATGGCTCATGAAAAATAAAACCCACATTAATATTGCTAAGTAGCCTGGACAGCATTAAGAACAACAGCATAGTTTTGTCAAATCAAGCTTCATGTTACTAAGTACTTACTGGACAAAAACAAATCATAATTACAGCAGTCGGCTTCAGATCGCAAAAAGGTCAAGTAACTTAGGTGCCATCTAACACCCCTCAGAAATGCTGAATAACCAGCTACATAAGTTGGGTCAAACAGACCATAAGATTAGTTTATATAAAAAAATCTTCTTAATGATAGCTGTTACACAACAATATATCTGCCTAAACTAGCAAATACAAAAACATTAATAATAAGAAACATATCAGTACAAAAATAAAAAGGATCACAGAAAACAACATTGAAAACAATCTAATAAAAGCCATCAGCATAGAAAACTAGTGCTTGGTGAATGAGAGCAACCAAACTGTAGATTAAATAATATGTATTCAAGTTGGATTTGTATACAGTTAATACTGAAAAGTAGACGAACATAGATGGCATTATAGTCAAAACTGGTAACAACTTTATTATTGTCCTTAGACAAACAAGTTGGAATAAATTAAACCAAGCTTAAAGACTAAAGTTAAAATAATAAAAGAGTAAATTTCATTCGTCCATAAAAAGTTGTTTAATTTACTATCTTAATTTACTGAAGCAGATCATAATTCAGCCACATTAAAACACGTTTAAATCCCTGAAAAAGGAAACATTACATTTATTAATTTATTTACCTACATACTTTCTGTATTTAAAAGTATTATTTCCTAAGCATTTCACACATAATAGACCAGAAAGAAAGAAAAAAAAATAAACTAAACTGACATAAAATAAACATAAAAATCTAAACCCAAGTATAAGACAATGAATATTAAAAAAGGCTGTTAAAAGTTAACATGCCACATTTTTTGAGTTTATATACACTCATCTAGAAAGATGATAATTTAGGGAACTTCTGAGCAGAGGAGATAGCTGCTTCCAAATGACTGGTACCAGATATACAAAAAAAACAAATGCTCAGAAAATTTCAACTGTACCTGTGGAACAGAACATAGAGCACAAATGTCTCTTTCAAATAAACAGGACCTAAAGCATGTACTTTGTGAGTCAATAATAAACGGCTTAAATACCAGTCTGGCAGTGAACAGAAGTGAGGGAAGATCCAGCAGCAATGGAGTATTATGGAGTAGCATCTATATTACAAGATCGAAACTTTAGTTAATCGAATAACTAAAGATCGATCTTGTAATATCGAAAGCCAAAAACCTCGAACGGCCGATTTAACACAGGGAAACAATTCCCTTGGCCGCTTGAAAAAAAAACTTTTAATCCCAAATCAAGTGGGGGGCTTTGACCCCCCCACCCCCCAATGTGGAGAGCTGTGCCCCCAACACCCCCCCCCAAACTAAATATACCAAGTCTGAGATCACTCCAAATTGGAGAAAAGGGCATAATCCATATAATAGCCAAGGGAATTGTTTCCCTGCGTTAAATCGACTGTTCGAGGTTTTTGGCTTTCCATATTACAAGATCGATCATTAGTTATTCGATTAACTCAAGTTTCAATCTTGTAATATAGACCCATGAAGTATTATGGCAGCTATGAGACTCAGACTGACTGATCTGCAACCTTAGCACAGAATTTTGCATTTTCTACAGATGTTACTTGATCAGTATCTGAAAGTCCTAGGTTCATAGTTTTATAGTAATCTAAGCATGGTAAAACAAGTTTCATGGTAGGAAGGTCTGTAAATTAAATAAAGTTCTAGATCTATGCTATAGTCTTCAGATAGAAGTATGATATCATGGTAACAACTGGCAAATGGCCTCTCATTAAAGACACTGCCAATACCATGGCCTAGTGACACAAATTCCAGTCAATTCACCTTGCATATATAAAAAGGAGACAGAAAAGAATATGAGAAAAATATATAATGGCATGAACCGATTTTGCTTATTTACAAGGCTAAATTTCAAATAACTCGTAGTAAACCACAGTAGCATGTGGATGTGCAGAATGTTGATGAATTTGTTTCACATTATGCACATCAATGTAAATGGTATTTGATCAAATTAAGTAGATCCATATACTGTATGTTTATATTTATATGAATAGGCACATTTTTTGACATTTACACACACACACCTATATATATATATATATATATATATATATATATATATATATATATACTGACATACATAAATGTGCCATGCATGTATACAATATGCATTTCCTATTACAGTTATGTTCATGCTTACTCATACCTTTGGATTACATATAGGTACATATTTACACTTACACATACATTTCTTCTAGAGTTTAGTTGCATTTATCTAGCATGTTTTTAAACCCTATTTTGGTATGATTTAAAAATAAAATGCTAAAATACTTATTGTAGAACTCTGGCCTTCTTGCTCTCACCAGGTCTACTCACTCAGCCAGCTGATCAAGCATGTGCCTCTGCAGGTTATTGTACTTGTGCTGGCTCTGGAGTGCAGAGAGGGTAATCCTGGTCAAGGATGACAGGTACTCACCGAACTCTTGACAGATATCAACTTTTTCCCACCCTATGCCAGGTACTGCTCTTTCAGTCTTGTCCAGCTATGACTCCTGTAAGAGAAAGACCAAGAATTTGGTCTCCTTATCAGACAAGCTTGGAACTCAGCCTCATGTCTTCACAGGTGCAGCGATCTTTTGAAGTGCCAGTAGCAAAGTAAAGAATGAAAGTACAGGGCTATGGTTCACAGGGTTGGTGTGACATCACCATAATCAAACCAGGTAGGATCATTAAGTATGGAACTGGCAAGTCTGGTTTTATCAAACTGCTTTGTCTCTCTCTCTCTCTCTCTCACACACACACACACACACACACACACACATATATATATATATATATATATATATATATATATATATATGAATAATTTTACATTTTTTGCTATTAAAATGAAAATCAGTTATTAAATCATTGCATTTTCATTTGCTTATATGTGTTTTACTTTTGTGCAATAATGTTATAAGCTTTACTTGTACAACTGAATTTAAGGTCATGCATTACTTATTTTTGTATCAGTCTTGCATCAGTAAATACTTTTTACTTTCACTTTACCTTATAAATAAAGCTTCCTGCTGGTATTACTTTGCTATAATAAACACAACTAAGTGTTTTCAGATAAGTTGTGATACAGTATGCAGGATGGGCATAGATTAAGCTTCACAATTATGCAGCCTAAATGTTGTTGACTCCATTTTCCCTATTCTGTGCATAGGGAAATCTGAGATATACTATGGTTGTTCACAAATCCCCAAGGCTAGCTTGGCTCAGCACCTCTCAGTGGAGCTCTTTGGCAGCTTCTAAAGGTCTAGTCATGTGAATCTGTTGACATATACACTCACATATTACAGTTTGAGTTAAGTGTAACTCAGTCTAATTTGCATACAAAATGTGTAAATGAGTCTGATTTTATGTGAATAAGTTTAATGCCACCATATTTAATTAGGATCACTTGAGTTAGGCAGCAAGTGTTTTGGGAAAGGCTAACCCCGGGATTCATGAACCTTGCGCCAGGCGCACACATAGCGTAGGCGTTACAACACCAAATATGGCCGCCAAGCGATTCAGGTACGATCCAATTCCACGTGCACTACCGGCGTGCGCCGGATCTGCGCCGCCCCCGGCGTAGGTATGCTAAACACCCCATGTGCAGTGTTGCACCATGCAAATGAAGGCATATAGCAATCCACGAAGTGACGCAGGCGTAGCATAAGGCCACGGCAATGTAAACCAAAAAAAAAACGGTTTACATTTTCCCAAACATAACATAGGAGTAACGGAAGGCTGTCAGCCTCCGGTATCACACTGTTACCATATGCCAATGGCGAAATACACAGAGAATGTCAAAAGGAAACATGCACAACATGTAAATAATAACATAAATGGTATGTCCACAGAAACTCACAGCAGAACACCAGGACATGTTTGCAGAACGTGCAAAACAATGAAATAATATGACAATGTTATAAAATAGCAGCGTAATACACATCAGCTTCACAGCCATAATACACCATGGTATGCATGGAAAGCCACAACCATGGTGCAAGGGTTGCCAAGGACTCGCGGCAGTGTTCGGCATGGTAACTATGAATTAGTAGTCAATGCCATGCAAATGAGGCAGATAATACTGAATCGCAAAACCCCCGCTGGCGTAAGGCTGTACCAAACGGCACAGCGGTAATACACCGAGGGAATACATGTCACCTGCAGAGGGGTGTGCCACTGTAGGAGGAAGCACATTGGAGCTCAGCAAACCTGGGCTGTACATTGCACATCACAGCTGCAGGACCGGCGTGTGGGGAAATAGTTGAGCTGAGAGCACACAATGCGCGCAGAGGTGCATGTGCACGAGGATGACTACGTTCCCTTAACCCAGTCATGTGACGCTCGTCCCACAAATAACATCGGAAACAGGAAGGTGATGTTGAGAATATGAGGAAATGCGGAAGAAGTGTAATTGGAGTAATAATGAGCAATCAACACTAATCAACCCACGAAGGCCAATCAGCGGCAGCTGACAACTCTGCATGCAGAAACCTGCAAAGCGGGATAGGGGAGGCATATGAATGCAAAGAAAGTAGGGGAGGTAGCAGATTGCAAAGAGTGAAGACCCGACACAGCAGAGCCAAGCAGACAGGCAGCACAACGGCGGCGGCACACAAAACGCATGATATGCCATGTCCCAGAAACCACACATGACAGGGCTCAGCAGGATGCATGCCAGGAAATAGTAGGTGCAATGTGCAGAAATAGTAAGGGAAGGTCGAAAGGTAATCCATTGCAGGCAAGAGTAATGCAACACCAAAGGCAACAGCGTTGCAGTGCCAACGGTAAAACACGGAAGATAATCCCCAGATACGGCCGCACAGACACACCCTATGACATCACCGGGTGTACAGCACAATAGTATAAAGTGTGAATGCACATAACACACAGCCGTGTATTCCCAAACGCCGCACCATAGGTGTAAACACACGGGGAACTTTTAAAATGTACATGTTGGGTGCTGCCGTGGCCGTGATCCATCAGCATGTGTTAGAGACAGACGGTGTTGTGGAGGAGGGTGCCGACAACTACCGTAGGCCTCAGAGGAGAAGGAGAGTGTTCAGACCAAGGGTAACCTACCAGGGGCTACAAGACCTGGAGATAGTAGAGCCGTTACAGGGTGGATAGGGACACGTTACAGCAAATAGTGGAGCTGTGCTGGCCACGCCTGAGAACAAGAAACAACAGAGGGGAGCCCATCCCAGTGGACACAAAGGTATGTGTAAGCTTGTGAATACTGGCCACAGGTATCTTTCAAAGGTCAACTGGGGATATAATGGGCATCTCACAGGCATCAGCATCCAGGGTACTACACCAGTTTCTGGATGCCATGTTACCACATGCCAATGAGCATATATACTTTCCCAGATCTCAGGAGGAGTTGGCTAGCAATATGCGCCACTTCCACTGTGTGTCACAATACCCAGAGGTACTGGGTGCGATAGACTGTACGCACATACAAATCAAGTCACCACCTGGGGAGCAGGGTAGATGCTACATAAACTGCAAGGGATTCCCCTCCATCAATTGCCAGGTCGTATGCAATGTGCAGGGCATTATCATGGATGTGTGTGCTGGCAGCCCTGGAAGCTACCACGACTCCCATATCTGGCATGCCTCACAGCTGTACCAGGTATTCACCAGGGGGGACATCCCACAAGGCCACCTTGTGGGGGATGCTGGCTATGCACTGGAGCCGTGGATGATGACTCCCATCAGAAATGCACACACACACATGCAAGAACGCCATAATGAGGCACACGCACAAACCAGAATAATCATAGAGCGTGTGTTTGGGATGCTGAAATCACGGTTCCGGTGCTTGGATACATCCGGTGGAGCCCTGCAGTACTCTCCAGGCACATGTTCCCACATATTCATAGTATGTGCCATGCTACATAATATGATCCTGCGGAAGCAGCTGCTGCAGGGACATAATGGTGAAGGGCCACTAAGCCCACCACAACTGCCAAGGCCAGTCCAGGTACAGAGGGTTCAGGACCATGAACACACTGTGCCAGCCCCAGTAGGCAGACGGAGGCGTACCCAATATGCCTATGCCCTGGCAAAGAGGGAACGTATAGCACATACTCTGACAGCATAGGCCCCATGGACTGACACCTCCCTACCTGCACACACAGTGAAATGGACGGCACACAAACATGACCACCCGTAAAGTGTACCGTATGGGTGGCCCCATGTGTGACTCCAACATAGGCAGCCCCCAAACACTGTACACCCAACAGCCAGTGGAGCATGGAACGCCAACACCTGAACAGTACGCGGGTCCTACAGCAGATGGCGTTGCTGTATGCTGCCACGTTCGCCGCAAGGTGTATACATATAAACATATATATATGTGCATATACATATATGTAGATAGATATAATTGCATATATAGAAATATATGTACACATATACATATAAGTACTACAGTTAAGACAGGGAATCAGAGGGATGTAAGGTGACTGAGATGTAACACGCGATATCTGTACATAGTATACATAGTGAAACGACAACCTGAGCATCCGGGAGGTTTAACAGAAGAGGATACCGCCAACCATGGAATGGGCAAAATACCAAAATGCAAAACCACGAGTCGGAATGATCGCCAGACCACAGTACTGTAACAGTACATGCACGGGTAATAGTATGATGATATGAGGGGGGGTAGACACCGCCGCCGGTGTCGCGGCCCATGCAGGTACTGTGTGCAACCGTCCCCGTGAGTGCCGTAGTATGTGTATGTGTGCGGTGAGGGTGCCGTGTGTGTTGCTGTGCGAGTCTAATGTGTGTGTCTCCGTAATATGTGTATGTTGGTGCCATGTTAGAGGCAGAGTGGAATAATATGTGTAGGCATATGGTACACTAGCCATAGGCATATGTACACCAGTAATCCCAAAGTAGTAGTGAGAGCCCCACCCTGGCTAGGCGTGTGGCGACGTAGAACGATACAAAGTGACAATGTCCCAGATTGTAGCACAGGAATATACCCCACAGGAAATGGAAAGGACGTATGTACTACCCATGCCCGTATGTATGACACCGATATGCTAATTGCAAAACGATATGTCGGCAAAGTCACACAGCAATAGGTATGTACCGCGGAAATACGTATGTGCTACCCCAGTACTGACCATGGCCATGTATCGGCCCGTAAACACCGCTATGTGTTCTACAAGTGTCAAACAAGCAATCCCCACCTGAATAGGTGGCAACCACTGGCAAACAGGCCATCCCAAGAACAGGACCACAATGACTGTAAATATCTGGGACAGACTGACAAGGGATAGTCATCACGTACAAACAACCGCTGATATACCACAGATGTGATGGAGGAATACATGCATGAAGCATACACGCAGGCGATACCAACACCACATGACAACAACACAACCTACACTCCCATACCAACAGACAATTAACTGTCAACTCTCCAGGCAGGGATGGAGCACACAGACAACCATACCGTGTATATAGAGATGCAAGGCCCACAACCCGTATCCGTCACCTACAACCTCCGCTATCCCCCATCATACATATTAAAGGGATACAAACCGTAATAGCAGCACAAACATACAGGCAGTCAATGACATCTGCATAACCGCAACATCTCGCGTGGGAAACACAATCAAAGGCAGATGCATACTTGCATGCGTTGTTTAAAGGAATACAATAGCCATGTTACACATCCGAATGCAAAACGCCATCAACAGACGTTGTCAGGACAGGGACACCCACATGTCGAACCAAATACTATACCCAACACACACAATCCACAGCTAACACCACTGCGAAATGTACCTGTCACCACACATAGCGGCTGCAGTTACACATAACATAACACAATACAGACCATCTCCACGAAGGTAGGGCAAATAGCCAATGCCCAGGTGAGGAATCCAACCATACCCCAGTGACGATGCATAATGTCCGAATGGAGTAGATGCACAGGTGATATGCACACAATTACTCACTGAGGAACAGCAATTGGTGGGATGAACCCATATGTTGCAGGTATCGACGGATATAAGGATGACTCCCAGGATACTCAAACCGTATGCTCATACCGAACCAGCAGTGTACAACCAAAAGAGAAATAAAAAGGAAAACCGATACATGGAACGAAACGCGGAACGAAACACCGACAAGGTATGTAGAACACACGATATGTACGGGTGTGTAACGCATGATGTGTATGACGAAGCTGTACTGTATGGGAATGGTGTTTGTAAGTAATGACACTTGTCCATAATGCAGAGAGTGGTGAAAGGTGGTTATGTAGTGCTATCCTGCTGAGCATACCAACGACTGTGGACACCGTGTGCACAGCAGTGGGACATCATGTACACAGCCGAGACACCACAAGGGCTGCCACAGGGGGGGCATTAGAGAACAATGCCAGACCACACGCCGATGCTGGCAGTGGATGTCCAACAAGGAAGTGCCATAGCAGGGAATATGACATGTATGTATACTGTCACAGCACACATGTGTATGGGCATATACCGTCGATGTCATACGTAATGTGGCGGCGTGCATGTAAGCCTTGCAGTAGGGGATACTATGTCAACTATGTGTAATGTAAAGCTGTCAGGGTGGATATGACAGACATTATACACAGTATCACAGGCATATCATGCATAACAGAGGTATTGCCTATTGGTATGTACAATAACAGGATACATATGGCCTGTAGGTATGGGACAGAGTAGTAGCATCATAGCCATCTGAAATGGAAAGTACACCAAGTAACCATGCCCAAAGGATCTGTAGCAGGTGCACCGTGGGTAACAATGAAGTCTGGCAGGTCCATGTGTAAACACATGTGCAGTGTACACAGTAGTGTCACCTCCCCATGGTAGTGTCCTGTGAACAGCAGAGGTGGGTGTCAACAGCATGTCTACACAGTACCGCTGCTGTGGTGGTACCATGACTACGTGTCACTCAAACAGCAAGGGAGATATCACATGAACAGTGCCACTGTGTGTCCCTGTGGGATGTGCACAGGACCTATGTTCCACAGCATGGTGTGTGTCGTGTCTGCAGAAGTAACACAGAAGCCCAGCCCATGCAGTGTGGCATGTGTGCACATATCCATGAGCAGTCCGTTCACACTGCCCACCGCAATTGTCATGTATGAGGAGTATATGCATCAGTAATGCAGAGGACATGGTCCGTGTCAGAGCAGAAGACACCCCTGCGTATGTGGTATGCAGATGGGTACAGATGTGTTTTCCGTCTGTCAGCCGCATATGTAAACCGTCCGAGCCTGGTACACATCGTGGCATGACAATGCTGTGCCATGTAAAGTTGTAGCCGTTGTGGAAGGTACACCATAAATGTGGTATTGTACCCTTGACTGTGTGTAGATGTGTGTATGCCACAGGGACAATGGCTACCGATGTACCAGCATCACACACAGTACAGATAGGTGTGGCCCTGCAGAAGTGTATCCATGCCACAGTGGAATACGGTAACCACAGGACCTTGTGGGGCATATGTGTGTACAGCAACCATGTACAATGTGATATGTATGTACGGGGCCAGTATCCATGTGAAAGTCATTGGGTGAATGTTGCTATGCAAAGGTGATGTGCATGCACCATGTGTCATGCATCCTGATGCCATGACACCCACATGATGTATCCACCACACTGACACCCGTATGTTCGGTATCGGTATGAGCTGGTGGAGCAATAATGGTGCCAGGTATGTAGGTGTGGGATATCTAGGCATGGACAGTACTCTGTGACAGCATGTTGTGTATGTAAGCAAATAGTGAACATGAGGGGCCCCATGACTGAGGACTATGTAATGCCATATGTACCTGACATGTAGTAGGTACTATGATATGCTTGCACCACTGTGTGTCCTGTCCATGAGTCATATAGCCTAACATCCTGAGACACAGGGTATGATGTGCAGGTGGATGTGTACGTTGCCAATACCAGAACGTGGAATGGTGCTGAAGGGCAATGTGAGGACAACGTCTGATGTGTTGGCCTCTGTACCACCCCAACCACCCATGCAATGGTACGACAGGTGGCCAGCATGTGTATGTGGCATGCTGTGGCACACACAAGCCCAACAAGGGTGCCAGGAAAGGCATGGAGGCCATCAATGTGTGCATGAAGCACGTTCGTGAGGATGTGCCCCAGTGCTATTCAGAACGGTCCAGTCATGGGTGTATGACTGCAGTCCCACACGTGCAACGCAGTGCCACCCATGGGTAGTGCGAGAGATGCGGCTGTGCGGCGGTCAAGGTACACAATGTCCGACAACAGGCTAGCAGTGAATATAGTGGGCTGGTGCGGAGACACATACCAAACAGGTTGGTGGGACCTAACAGCTAGGGACATTGGAAGGTGACATCAGGCCAGTGTCCCAGGACATAACGTGTGCATGTCAGTACCATGTATGTGTCCACAGGGACACTACAATGTCCATGTATGGATTGCGACCCTTAGGTGAGTGAGAGTGTGTATTGTTGGTAAGTACACCATCGCCTGGCATGTTGCCAACATTATCTCGGTCTGTAATGCCTGGGTGACTATTGTATGTGACATTGAATGTGGATGTAGCCAAACAACACAGACATACCACCACACTGCCTGAGGCCCCACACTGCAATGTGCGGCAGTCATGTTTAGGTAGCTAGCCTTGGAGCATGTGATGGACCTCGAGGACCCACCATGGCTGACAAGTGATGCACCCCACACATGTGAATATACACCACCGTGCAACAGCCTGCACATGTGCTCGTACATCAGATGTGCATGGAACATGACCACCACTGTGGCGTCTGTGAAAAGGTCAGTACCGCCATGTCTCTGTGTGGAATAGCATGGTCCCTACCATCGTGTACATGCTACAGAAGTGCACTGTGGTATGTTTTAGCATATGTATGTACACTGTCCATCTGCCGGGGTGTCATGCCATTAACAACTGCTGTCAGCAGACATCAGTAGTACTGGCTGTAGTACACATGTTCCGTGTATGCTGCGATGGGTGTGTTTCCAGGGTGTGTCTAGCAGGGCCGTGAAGCATATGTGTTCATCCACCAAAGGGGGGATAACCCCAGGTGCAACACACCAGACACATGGAGTTATTGTGCATGCTGAGGGTAGTGTAGGTATGGTAAGTGTTGTGTAATGTGTCAGCCAGCTGGGTGGAGTGCACGCCTCAAGCATGTGTAGGTACATGGGTGTCTATTCTAGGGAAGTGTGGGTTGCTGTCAGCACATGGCAGTATCAGCTGTCTGAGTCTGAGGCCCAATGTAAAGTATAACAACACAGACAGCATGTAACCTGCGGTGCACAATGTCAACTCTGTTGCGTGTTACAATGTGTCCAGCGGTCACAAACACGGGTATCTGCACATTGAGAACCTATGATGCATTGTGTTTGGCAACTATCCAGGATGTGTACAAAACACTGTGTGATGTGGGATCCCCTCACCTGTGGGTGTTGCAGTCCAGGTATGTGCCTGGGAGGTATGATCCGTGTACAATCTGTACTCGCAGGCGTGCTGCGCAGATCATGGAGGCAGGTCCCAGTCACTGCAGATAAATGTGAGTGGTGCAATAGTGTGTGTGCCTTGCTTGTGTGCAGCACAGTGGAAGATGCAAGCATTGTCCCACATGACCCCATGCCGTGCCTGCCTGTTACAGCCCTGCTGGAGACAGTTATGTGACACCGCCACAGAGGCAGTATAGCATGTGAAGATGTACATGTGTGCTCCACACCCCAGGCAGATGGCTGCAGGTCATGTGTGCCACAGCAGTGTGGTCGACCAGGACTGTCATAGCGGTCAGATACCACATGCCTGTATAATTACAGTATGAGCATAGGCAACAGTTGCAATGACACAGTAGGTCAATGTACAGTGTCCTTGTGTTCAGACCACTGCCTACTGTACACTTGGCTAGACACACACCCAGAGGGGATGACACCGGTGAGCCATCACATGTCCCAGTACACGTAGCCTGTGTAATGCCATCACTGCCATAAACTGTACTGCTGATCTAACCAGCATATCCTATAACTAACAGGGCGGTCACAATAACATGTTGTATGAGAGATATATTGTACCAGGTGATGTGTCATGTGTGCATATGTTGAGTTGCACAGCTGTTCACACGTCCACAACATATCAGTGCATGATGCCTAGTGTAACATGATGTGTGGAACTGCACTGTGATCCACAACAGGGTCATCTGAGACAGGTGTGTTGTGAATGGTGTAATCCATGGTTCCGCGGGATATACACCGGTGCTGTTGGCTGCCATGCTGGGGGCCACCAGTGGTGCCTACAGTGGTCATACAGACATACTGCACACATTGTTCTGGCAGGGATGTCCATTGTTGTAGATGATGTGTTACTACGTGAAGGTAGGTGTGTGTTGTGAATGTTACCCATCCAGATGTGACCATCAGGTGCAGTTATGGTTGTTGACAGCATCACACCCATCCACAGCTGTCAGCACCCTGTCCCCAGAATGGGTATCAGCCGCCCTCGTACTGTGTGACTAATGTGCAGATGGCGGAACACCTACTACTGGCTGGCTAACAGTGTCATCTAGGAAGGCTATGTGATGGCTGGAATACGCCGTTCTAATGTATAATGATGGCATCCCAATGAAGTACATGGAATCACATATAGTAAGCCATGGCTGGCATGTAAACCATGTACAACAATGACTGTGTGACAGACACAAACAATGTGGAGCCATGTTGAACATGCACCCGTGAGAACACCAAATGAGGTATGTTGCACGTATCGATGTACAACTGTCAGCTATGGGCACAGCATGGATGCAGACGCACATCCCCCACAGGCAGTACCGCTCCATGTTGGTAGGGGGGCATTGCACGAGTACATGTGACAGTTGCTGTACCGCCACATGTACTGCATATCCATCATATAGGGGTAGCAGTGGTACGTGACTGTCGGACATGCCTGTACATACGACCATGTCCCACAGGATATGTGTTACGTGTGTACAACACATGTTGTACTGTCATCAAGCTGTGAAGTGTATGGCTGCCAGCGTACCTGTGTGACATGTTGTGCAATGGGTGCAAAGGTATGCAGTAGCGCATTGCATGCCTACATGTCCCACACAGGTGGATAGCCTGAACATACAATACAAATAGGGTGTTGGATAATAGCAACCCACAAGAGGTGATGGGTATGGGTGGCAACCCACTACCACCTATCCGGGTAAGGCGTGCATGTCCATGACACATTAGCACCTGAGATGTTAGCAGTACAGCTGTAGAGGGCAGCATGCATATTCGATCACTAATACCCTTGCGTGTTCCACCACTGGCCTGTTGACAGACAGACACCAACACAATGTGCAGCATTGACATGTGCAGCATTGACATGTGCACAGCACATCACCGCTGGCTATAGTAGAACAGGGTTACCGTGTAGACACGTGCACAGAACATCTGCGCTAGCCACAGTCAAACACGGTATGTGTTGAACCCCACCATCATTGTAGCCCATGCCACAGACAGATGTTCATGCATCTGTGTATGTACGGCTGGGAATGTCCCTGGCCTAGCAGTATAGCTGTGTCAGTGTTGCGAACAACTTACTGAATGGGCTGGGTGTGTGAGGTGTGCGTCATCGTGTATGGTCCGATGGATGATACCATCAGTGCCCCCGCTATGTGAACATCCCTGTCCCCATAAATGGATACCTATGCTGTGCCCAACACCACGGTCCCTGTGGGAGGGATGGTGCTGTGTAGTGCACCCGCCGACATGGCGGTGGCAGCAGGCACTGGATGTAGACATATGTGGTACCCATGTCAGGCCAGGGTACCATCCATGTGCATGGGATATCATTGTGCGGGCACATACAGCACTGTGTTCAACAATATCACAGCACATAGCACCTGTCAGGGGTAATGTGTATGCATGGATGTGCGATACCAGCATGCACCATACACACCCCCACCAAGCTGCATGCTGCCTACCTTGCAGAAGGCCATTGTCCACACCATGATGATAGACATGCGTAATGTCCATATACACATAGCAATGACATATGGAATGGACAGCCACCCTCCCAATACCAGTATCCCCCAGGTGGGACACATCCCTGTGCCATGTATGTGACATACCCTGCCATACCATGCAGCCCTGTCCAGCAAGGCTGCACGTTCCATCACAGTCATACATGGTGCGATGGCCAAATGGCACTTGCACTATCAACTGTCCAGAGCAGTAATGTGGCACTGATACACCTTGTGGTGTCACAGGTGCTGTGTGTTGGCGTGTACAACGTGCACGTGCACATGCTATGTATGACCATCCCTGCTAATGTCATATGATTACACAATGTCCCATGTGTGTCACATGTGCAATACAGGCGAGCCGTGGCAGGTTGTCCAACACCTGTACAGTGCTGTGTAGATGTACATGGCACAACACATGCATGTACGGGTGTCCACGTGTATGTGTGCAGTGCCACCGCTGACGTCCATAATGGCTGCATCTGTGATGCCTAGCGACATATACACAGCATCCAGGTGAACAGTAGAACTGTGCACACATCGGGACACGTGCCAACTGGTATGAACACAGGTGCAGGCAGGTACACATGTCCACAGCAGGTTACCATCAACACGGTGTGTGTACAGTGTGATGAGTTGACACACAGATATGATATGATACCCACTGCCTAACGGTGTGACAGCAACACGTCAGCTGTGTCAGTGCCATGATGCATCGCAGAGATTACTGTGCAGATGTCGTACATGTCATAGCAATGTATGTCCAGCGGTATGCCAGTACATCAGTGTAAATGTGACCTGTCACCATCATTATGTCTTACAGATAATGCCACGTTCACGGCTGCCAGCCTTCAGCCGCCAGGAGGATGACGTAATCATATCGTTGCTCCATGACAACTATGACCTGATATTCAGCCATGTTCCACAGCAAGCGCAGCAGCGGGATGACCTGTGGCAGGATATGCGCAGGAGGGTGAACAATGTGGGTGGCAACAACCGCACCTACCAGCAGATACGCCGACACTGCACAGACCTAATACGGCACGCAAAACAGCGTGCCGCCGCAATCGCCAGAGAACAAGGTGGAACAGGTGGTGGGCCACCAACCCAGCCCCCACTCACACACATGGAGGAGCTCCTGGCCAGTCTGGGGACACCCAGGGAACATCATGCAGAAACACTAGCTGCCATCGTGGAGGTGGGTGTCTCCCAACCAACAAGCCTGGAGCTGCCTGGTAAGTCAGTCTTGCATATGTGTATGATATCTGCTGTAGGTGTGGGTGTCACAGTACACCACGTAATGTACCAACACATGCCAGGTATATGGGCACACAAGCCGCATACTACAGTATGCTATGTTGTGTATGCAGATGTGTGCATACCACATGCTATCACACAGGTACATGATGTGACATGCACAGTGCTTACTGTGGCTACAGTCATGGATAATGTTTATACTGTTGTGTCGCCCCTATACAGGTACCTCTGGTGTGTCGCACAGCCATGGGTCTGTCGCAGGTGAGACTGTTGTTAGTAACAGGCATGTTACAGTGTATAGATATTCGCCATGTGGCCAGGTATAACATGCACACCTGGGTTCTGCTCCAGTCACGGTATACAGGTTGCACCACCAGACACACACGCCACCCATGTACAGTAGATACAACCATTAGTATACACCGGCATGAAACCACAGTACCTGTCAGTGTGATATGTGCAGTTAGCTATGCATACAATGGTGGAGGTGTTCTACAATGGATGCATATGTAGTATGCATTGGAACACCATTTGTGGTACGCACACAGTACCACATAGTGAGCTGTGATCTGGCCAGCACACAGGTGTTACCAATGTGACATATGCCCCTGCATTGTGTGCACACGTTGTGACACGTCACACGACATGTCCCACGCCCGTGGTTTTCTGTCTGCAATATTGTCACACCATGACATGACCTACGCCCGACATAGCAAACATCCACACTGTTGTTTGCATAGCCCTCTGGATTGTGACACCTCCCACTTGTATGGGTGTATGTCACATGGGCCACCACAGGGATGGGTACATGATGCCCATCACACACAATTGTCCATGACCTAGTCAAACATGGCCATGGGTGTTAGCCACAGGCATGTTGCCACACAGTACGTCTGGAGTGGATAGACACCGTTGCACATTGTCCACACATAGTGTGATCATAGCTGTAGTGGACCACCTGTACATTTGATGTGGTACACCAGACAACCGGAATGCCTGGCCACAGCCACTGGAGGTGCCACCAATGTCTACCATATACGTGCTGTGGAACAGCATGACTGTGTTGCAGACATGGCAATGCAATGCGTCCATGTTATGCATCACACAGAAACATACCTGTGTCCTGCTGCCATGCAGTGGCACAGTGCCTGTACTCCCCACTGTATAGCTATGTACACGGCTCACACCAACCACACCTGCACAGACATCTTTGTTACACATGCATTCTATCTGTAGCCTGTACACATAACACTGCACTGTGACGCCCAGTATGATGCGGTGCATGTGGTGGGACACCATTGTCACATGTCCACATGTTATCGCACATGTCAGCGGAGTACATGTCAAAGTGACGCCAGCCATGTGTACTGTTAACCTGCCTGTGGCCACACGGTGTATCACGGTGATGCATGCAAACTAGCATGAATGTGTGTACTGCATGCCTACTGAAATGACACCTGCTTGATGTAGTGTGCACCCCAGGGCAGTATGCATACTACCACTATTAATGTCTGGCCTGCATTCTCTGAGCTGTGGTGTGGGAATGCTGCATGCCATCTGCAATATCACATGCATGATGTGTCTGCGTGTGTGTGTGTCTGTGTGTGTGTCTGCATGTGTGTGTCTGCATGTGTGTGTGTCTGTGTGTGTGTGTGTGTGTGTGTGTGTGTGTGTGTGTGTGTGTGTGTCTGCGTGTGTGTCTGCGTGTGTGTCTGCATGTGTGTAATGTATCTTACAGTATGTCTTTGTATTCACAGGTGGTGTAGGTGCGTTCCCCTCCTGCGGTCCATCTGATGCTAGTGTCCCCACAGATACTAGCGGTGATGACCATATGCATAAGGTACTGGCAGCATTGTCAGGGGCAGAAGCTGTGCCATTGGTTACCATCCCACCTATGTCCCCCTCATCCCTGCACACGGTTCTGATGCCGACACATACCACATCACCGTTGCCCATAGAGGAAGGACAGTCAGCATCTGTTGGCATTGAGCAGGAATGTGTGGTGGCTACAGAAGGTGCGCGTACACACCATGTTGCCAGTGTAATGACTGGTGATGTGCCACACAGGCATGTGGCTGGTGCTGCTCGTAGGAGGACCTCTGGCAGACATGCACCTGCTGTACAGGGTGCAGCAGCTGGTATCACCAGACGCATGTTCCAGACTGTAATGGCGGCACAGGCACGTGCTGAACAGCAGAACCAAGAAGGGCAGAGGCTGCAGAGGGCCGCAATCCGTTCCCTAAATGAGAACATCCAGTCATTGGCGAATGCTCAACAGCAGATTGCTAATGTACTGGATAGGCGATTAGGTGAGATGGTTGGGATCCTCGACCGAGGCATGTCAATCCGCGAGCGTGAGCTGTCTGTGCTGGAACACCTGGTAGGGGTGAGGCGTAGGACACGTAGCCGTAGGCCAGCAACACCACCTAGTGTAGGTCGACGTGTGCGTGCCACCTCTCATGCCCACTCACACAGTGCCGGTAGCAGCAGCAGTGCAGCTGGTGCTACACCGACCACACCAGGGCACAGCAGGCCACGTGGACGTGGCCCTGGCCAGTCCCAGCGTGGACACAGTTCCAGCGGACATGTGTCATTGGAGAGTGGACACTCCATACCTCCACCCGGTAGTGCCCGTGCGACCCCAGGCAGGCATGGGTCACATGGCCGTAGACGGACACAGTGAGCCATAAAACCTGCACTGTACAGTCTGGGGCTGCCAAGTATACCCCGTGTAGGCATCACATATGGCTGAACTGTGTACACACATACCCACACACGGCAGACACAACTGTAGGGCTCAACCACATCCACATGCATTCTGCACAGTCATGCCCAGTAAATGCACCTGCCCTTACACACACACATGATGTCATCCATTGGTACAGCCTATGCCCCTGGCACACATATCACCCTGTGCATATGATGAAGCCTCTGCTGCATCACTGTCATCCACACCATCGGTGCACGGTTATGCATATATATTCTGATGCACAGGGTGGACAAGATAGTGAGAGGTGTATGTGATACCTGTGTATGCATAGTGTGTGATGTGTATGTTGCAGTGGTTGTGTATGACAAGTGACAGGTGCGTATGTGACGTGGGTTGTGTACTGTCATCATGCAGCAGACATACCATGTAGTGCAGGTGCAGCATGCATTGAGCTGTGTACACGGTATGTGTGACAGTTACATGTGTAACACCATGTTGGTTTTGTTAACCTGTATGCCTCATATGGTGTACTCGCATGTGCCTACTGGGAGCACTGTTAACAGTCCCCCACGTGTAGCTGTGGGTTACCCACAGGCACATCTGGCAATATAATCATACCACATGTACCTGCAACCTGCCTGGACACCTACATAGGTACATAGGTGCATAGGTACATACTAGGCTATGTGCCCTACGGCATGTGTAAGCCTAGCCAGAGTGTGTGTGGCTTTCACCACCCCTTAGGATGAGGATACTATATCCATTGGTCTGCTGTCCCTCTGTCCAGCAGTGACACAGAGATGATTCCTGGGGCATACCTATGATCTCCCATCCACACGTCAGGATTACTCTTGGACAGAGTCAGTGGGGGGCTCTGCTTCACAAGGGCTGGGAATCTGTTCCATGGTGTAGGGAGTCTCTGGGCGATGAACCTGTCCTTCCAGCACGTCCTATTTATATCCGTGTTGAGGTTTGTGTCTGTTGCTCTCGTGCCCGTGGTTGTTTGGATCCTAGGAGGTGGAGCATGTCCATGAAACCCAGGTTGGACATGGCCGTGTATGTCAGGCACAGATCACCTCGGAGCAGACGGTATGAGAAGGTATAGAGCTGGAGTTCCCTCAGTCGGGCAGCATGTGACATATGTTTCAGCACCTTTATCCCTGTGTTGTGGAACGTTTGGTGTCCTTCCAACTGCTGCAGGTGTTGGGTTAGGTACATTCCGAATGGGGCGTTGTACCCAATCATTGGTCTGATGTGTGAAGAGTACAGGGGTACAATGACCTCCCCTGATCTGGATGTGAATGCCTTCATGACCAGGTGGGCACTGTGGAATGTCTTCCCAACCACATTGGCAATGTGAGTGTCAAGAGAGGTTACCGACAAGTTGGGTCCCCAGGTCCCTGATCACGTCTACCATGTTTAATGGATTACCACCTATGTGGTAATTCGGGGTTAACTTGTCTTTCCCAAAGGGTAGGTCTGTACCTTCCCTGGCATGTAGCTTCAGGCCATGGCTCTGACACCAGTTATCCATTTCTATGAGACCTCAGGTGGATGTCTGTGTCTGATGGGGTGTTGATTATGGTGGCCGGTTTGCAGTCATCTGCATACCTTGTCTGCCACAATCCCCCTATGTTTGCATGCACGTCGGAAAGTTGAATGCCGAACAGGAGGGGGCCCAGGACTGAGCCGTGTGGGCCACCACTCGGGACCGGCTTGGAGTCTGACATGGCACCAGGAACACTAAGCCTGTGGGTTCTGACCTTCATCCGGTTGGCAACCCATCGTGTGACATATGGCTCTACATCTACGCTGGTGAGCCTGTCTATGATGCCCGTGTGGAGTTTGGTTCGAACGCTGTCGCCAGGTCACGGTAGTCTGTGCGAACTGACGTACCCCCATCAATGGCCTTAGTGACTCTTCCGAACAGGTCGACCAGGTTCAGGAGGCAGGATCTGCCCTTGACTAAGCCGATGTGGGTATGTTCCAGTATTTGTCATTCCCCAATGTCTTCATTTATGGGCTCCATTATGGTCCCCTCCATAGCTTTGTAGACAAGGCTCACCAAGCTTATAGGGCAGTGATGTCCAGAGTCCGTAGGAGCACCGCCTTGGTGGAGTGGGACCACAGTTGCCGTATGCCATCCATCGGGTACATAGCCTGTAGTAAGGCTAAGATTAAACAGCAGACTTATGTGTGGGTTGAGGCCCTCATTGAGGTTGTGTAGCACACAGCCAGGGACACCGTCTGGTCCCATTGATGCTGTGTTCTCTGCTTTACAAATAGCAGCTCTCACCTGGCCATTCGAGATGTTTGGGAGGCTAGACTCTGGTGGGATAGATACCTCCCCTCTTGGGGGGGAGGGAGGGTAGATGTATGCACGGAACCTGTCTGCCAGTTTCTTGGCAATGTCTGTGGGTGCAGTGATCATTATACCATTCTGGACTAATTCCGAGCATAACTGTGAGCTTCCACCCATGTTCCTACCATAGCTAAGGAAGGCCTTATGGTTGTCTTATGTGTCCTTTGCAAGTCCTATCCCACAGGTGGCCTTGGATGATTGTATGAGTGATTGTATGTTACCGCCAATATTAATCAGTGATGCCTTCCCTGGTAGTGATATTGCTCTGTCATGTAGTAGCTTTCACCTCTTGTTGTATGGTTTGTTTATGGCTGGGGTCCACCAGACCATGTGCCTACCTTTGGTGGACAAGGTCCTGATGTTATTAGGGATTGCTTGATCCAGACATTCCTGGGGGTTCTCGTTGAAGGCATTTGTAAGGGTTTCAGCAGCATGGCCTGTGTTTACCACTGGCATGGAGGCCTTGTAGGGTACCACACCAGGCATATGACGTGTGGTGTTCACTGTGGAGAGGTCTTCACTGTGGTCTCCCTTGCCGGTGTTGGGGGCGGGATGCGGATCTCCAGTGAGATCACTATATGGTCTGACCTCACCGTTGAGGGATGTACATCCTGTGTGGAGCATGTCGTCCCCATGCGTGATGATCAGGACTAGTATAGTTCCTCCCCTTGTGGGTATGGTGCATAGTTGTTCCACAGCATTCGGGTGTATGAACACCTGGAACCTTTGGTGTAGGGTGTTGTGTCCTGGGTAATGTTCCCGGTCTATGTATGGGTGGTTGATGTCACCCAATATGATGGTGTTGTGAGAGCATTCATACTCCCCAGTGTCTTCAGGAAGGCTGTGCGGGTATCCTGGGTTTGGGAAGGTGGTCTGTAGCATGCAACAAACTGTAGGGCAGTCCTACCCATGGTTAATTGCACCTGGATGGTCCCCGCTGCTACGTGCGCTTCTGCCAACCTGGAGGTGTGGGTATCCTTCATGGAAATGGAGACTCCCCCTCCTTCTGTGGTTCGGTCCGGGTTAGGGTCCTGAATGCGTGATATGAGGTATGACCTGATAGTGCTGGGGTGCTCTCAGGAGCCCTGAACCAGGTTTCAGTCACAGCACTGACATCGATGTCCTCCATACTGAGGAGGGCTTTTGAGGGCATGCAGCTTGGGCGTAGACTACTGGCACTGAGCAGTATTACCCTTAGTTTTCTCCAGGTTTGTAGTCTAGGGTGGTAGGTTTATCATTTTGGCCTTGCTTGCAGTGGGCACTGTGGGGGTGGCATGAGCCTTTGCCAAACTCTTGAAGACCAGGGGCGACAGGTGCAAGCCATCCCTTGCGAAGGAGCGTGGCGTGTCAAGCATGACATCCCAGGCAAGAGGACATTGGATCCCCACAGACTGACACCGGTAATCAGGCCAATTATCAAGGGTGATCAGTCGGACCCAGTATTGTGGCATCATTCCTGATGAGGGTGGGATACTGCTCAGGGTCAGGGTCATGCTGGCCTGGGCTACACAATCTGAGAGCCCCTCCATGTCTCCTTTCATGTATCCCAGGGTGTTATGTCTCCGGTCGTTGACACCAACATGGACAATGACCGCGTCATACTTGTACATGCTGCCGAGTGACCTGAGTGCGTGTGTTATGTGGTGGATTCCAGTGCCCGACAGGCAGCCTACTGTGATCATTCCCTTGTTCAGTCAGGTGGGTGGGACGTCGGTGTGTCTGACTATGGCGTCACCTATGACAAGTGTGTCTGGCATTGTGTGTGGCCTTAAGGGCTGTGACTGTTTAGCACACTGACGTTGAGAAGTATATGTTGCATGTCCTATGCCTTGTGGAGGCAGTTGCTTGGGTGTCTGCTTCGGAGGCCTCGTTAGGTTCGTTACATGTTTTAACAGTGCCTCCGAGTATGTCTTTGTGTGTTCATGTGTTTGTTTAGCATTTGTGATAGTTCCATGTGACACTGGGTTTGTGGTGTGCGTGGTGTCCTTCCCCTCACAATTTGTCTTGTCAGTCGTGGTTTGGGAGAGCTCAGCCTCCTGTATGGCTATATAGTTGCATCTCTCACATGTATCATGTTTAGTGGGGGAGGTGTGGCTTGTCCATGTCCATGAGGCACCTGTAACATTGCCTCAGGATGCCCAGATTCACCATCTGAACAGGAGAGGTCGCTATCAATTGACCCTTCGACATGCCAGAGAATGTGAATGCGTTTGCTGTGTAACTGGGTCAGAAGGGACCTATAGGGAAGTGGGTACTCAAGGGGATTCTAGGCTAGTGTAGTACTCTGTGTAGTATACATGTACTTTACCTATGTAGGAATACTGTGGGAGCAGGTGCTGAGCTTTTGTGATAGAGAACAGACAGTTGAGATTGCAAGTAGAGAAGTTCTACGTGTAAACCTGCGGAGCACGGAGCCAGATGTAGTGTAACGTTGTTTACACAGTACATGACACACATGTCCACACATATACTGCACCTGACGCCTGTGGTCGGTGCCACAGGCTACGGTGGACAGAGACATCACATACATGGCATTACACAGTACAGGTATGGTGACATTCTGCAGATGTTGTACACAGGGTGCTGGCGACTGACCGCAGGTGTCACCTGTCAGCTGTGGTGCACGCTGTGCAGCAGTAGGATGCTGTCCCGGTACAGGAATATGTCCACAATCGCGGGGTGTACACCACTATGGCGCACACCCCATTGTGTGCAGATGGGGACACCTGCCTGTGTGGTCAGCACCCTCACAATACAATGCACCCACACGCCATGTCACAGGGGGCGGACTTGCACAGGTGGCCAGTATGGCTCACAACTATGGCATTGACAGGGTCGTACAATGCAGCACCAGTACGGGATGGTCACCCTGTGTGGTTAGTGTCCATTCACAACACTGTATCTGCATACACACTCACAACAGGCAGCAGACATACACACATGTTGACACACTGACATGGTGGTGACCACACATGTCTACACGGAGGGACGACGTGTTGCATGTACTGCACCATCCACATCCATGCACCCCACACTGAGGTATGTACAGATCTCTACCATGGTGTACAGTGATGTGTGGCACGTGGCACATAGTCCCCCCAATATGTGGCATACATGGGCACACATTCCTGCACACATGTCAGTGCTGGGAATGCCACACCCGCTATATGGGTTATGTGCAGGCGTGCAGCGGTATGTAGTGCATCATGCGTACCAACACTGTATCCGGCAGCTGTGCTGATATCTGCACTTGGGAGGTGGTAGGGGTTACAGTGGCCATGTGACATATGGTCGATGACACCTGACCGATGGGTATGCATTATGGCAGCACTGTCATGTAACGGCGACATAGCAGACTGTATGCACATGGCAGGGTAGGATGGTGTGTGACACACCTGTGACCACCTCCTGCACACATGCATGTGGACAGGTGTTTAAACACATGATGTACACACATACCGCCATGCGTGCTGTTACTATGCCAACATATGACGGCCCCCATGATGGCTATGCATGTGGTAGGGGGTTGCAACTGTGTTATGGACATCGGACACTGCTCATGCATGGTTGCACCATGCACAGTACACGTGTCACATGTATCCCCTGTTGCCATGTGTGTATGCATTGCTACGTTGTGACATGTGTGTCGACATACATGGAACATGGACTGTGGTATGGTATCACAGCTGTCACAGGCAAACTGTACAAGGGTATGTGTCCCAGTCAACACCGCTACACCCTGTAGGGGGACCATACCACAGACATGTGTCCACCTTTCATTCATGTGTGTCTTACCTTGTACGCCAGTGTTATGCATGTGGTACATCACAGGCTTCGTATGTGTCCTGTGTGCAGTCCATGCACACAGCCAGATAATCACATATATGACATATCTGGACTTTGTTTCACTGTGGTACAGCTGCAGTCATGTGTCATATCTGTGTCAGGCCCGTGGAATGTGTGGAGCACGCCTGTCCATGTATACCGATATGGGTGGACTACATCACACCTGTGGGATCATTGATAGTACATGTGTACTCTGCATGACGGGCGTACACCGCCATATAGACCTGTGGACATATGTCACATGCTGTTGCTGGACCGTGAGGCATACTGCTGCACCGATGACATGGTGCTGGCATGGCAGCTACAGTGTTCACTGCAGTGTGTACATGTTCAGCCTGCACTCATGACTCCTGTGATGTCATCTGTGTGTGTACGTGTGACTGCATGTGTGTCCACTCTGTGCGTGTGTACGGGTTTACCTGGCCATGACTTGCGGGGTGTACACTCCGTCTGCATGCCGGATGGCGCGTAGCACATACTAAGTGTGTGAGCATGCCCAAGTTGCTGTTGTGTAGGTGGACACACACGACGGTCCACACTCTGCCCTTCCATGATTCCACCCCATGTGTATGCATGTCTGCACTCTGCAGATTCTAAGTGTGTGAGCATGCCCAGTAAGCAGCTGTGTAGATGGACACACAGTACAGTGCACACCGCGCCCGTCTGTGAAGATACCCCGTGTGCATGTATGTTTCCCCTTTGCAACCGCCACGTGTGTGAGCATGCCTGGGTTGCTGTTGTGTAGGTGGACACACACGATGGTCCACACTCTGCCCTTCCATGATTCCACCCCATGTGTGTGCATGTCTGCACTCTGCAGATTCTAAGTGTGTGAGCATGCCCAGTAAGCAGCTCTGTAGATGGACACACAGTACAGTGCACACCGCACCCGTCTGTGAAGATACCCCGTGTGCATGTATGTTTCCCCTTTGCAACCACCACATGTGTGAGCATGCCCGGGTTGCTGTTGTGTAGGTGGACACACACGACGGTCCACACTCTGCCCTTCCATGATTCCACCCCATGTGTGTGCATGTCTGCACTCTGCAGATTCTAAGTGTGTGAGCATGCCCAGTAAGCAGCTCTGTAGATGGACACACAGTACAGTGCACACCGCGCCCGTCTGTGATGATACCCCGTGTGCATGTATGTTTCCCCTTCGCGACCGCTAGGTGTGAGGGCATGCCTAGTACGCCATTCGGGGGTACACAGTACAGTCGGCACCGATGTCTGCTACTAGGCGTGTAGCCATGGCCAATGACATCCTGCATAGCCATGGTGGCCGTCCAGGTGAGTCATATGTGGTTGATATGCCACAATGGCTGCCTACATCATGCACGCCAGTTGCCCTCTCATAGGGTATACTGTCTGTGGTGCATCCCGTATCCATGTCGTGATGTTGTGCTCCATAGTTAGTTGGTATTCCCGAGTGCAGCACTACCGTGTTACTATACGCTCACCTTGGGATGGTAACATGCTGTGTGACTGCGCACTCTGTCTTCATTCCCTATTGGCTGCCTTGCCTCTGCAGATGATATCACCCACCTAGGGGTATGCCTCCTGACAGCGCTGTGCTCAGTAATCTCGGTAGCGCGTTCTGTAAATGCATCATGCTGTAGTGTGTCCATGTAGGTAGGCGTAGGTTCAACTCCCGGCCCTTCCTCGTGTGTGTGTGTGAGGTGTGTGTGTGTGTGTGTGTGTGTGTGTGTGTGTGTGTGTGTGTGTGTGTGTGTGTGTGTGTGTGTTTCCAGCTGCCTCTGCAGATGGTCATGCTTTTAGACGCTTCACAACACATACCTTGGCTGTTGTCAGCTATTCCTTTACAGATGATGTCACCCGCCTAGAAGTATGCCTCTAAACAGCGCTGTGCTCAGTAATCTCGGTAGCGTGTTCTGTAAATGCATCATGCTGTAGTGTGTCCATGTAGGTAGGCGTAGGTTCAACTCCCGGCCCTTCCCTGTGTGTGTGTGTGTGTGTGTTTCCAGCTGCCTCTGCAGATGGTCGTGCTTTTAGACGCTTCGCAACACATACCTTGGCTATTGTCAGCTATTCCTTTACGGATGATGTCACCCGCCTAGAAGTATGCCTCTGACAGCGCTGTGCTCAGTAATCTCGGTAGCGCGTTCTGTAAATGCATCATGCTGTACTGTGTCCATGTAGGTAGGCGTAGGTTCAACTCCCGTTCCTTCGAGGTGTGTGTGTGTGTGTGTGTGTGTGTGTGTGTGTGTGTGTGTGTGTGTGTGTGTGTTTCCAGCTGCCTCTGCAGATGGTCATGCTTTTAGACGCTTCACAACACATACCTTGGCTATAGTCAGCTATTCCTTTACGGATGATGTCACCCGCCTAGAAGTATGCCTCTGACAGCACTGTGCTCAGTAATCTCAGTAGCACGTTCTGTAAATGCATCATGCTGTAGTGTGTCCATGTAGGTAGGTGTAGGTTCAACTCCCGGCCTTTCCCCGTTTGTGTGTGAGGTGTGTGTGTGTGTGTGTTTCCAGCTGCCTCTGCAGATGGTCATGCTTTTAGACGCTTCGCAACACATACCTTGGCTATTGTCAGCTATTCCTTTACGGATGATGTCACCCGCCTAGAAGTATGCCTCTGACAGCTTTGTGCTCAGTAATCTCGGTAGCGCGTTCTGTAAATGCATCATGCTGTAGTGTGTTCATGTAGGTAGGCGTAGGTTCAACTCCCGGCCCTTCCCCATGTGTGTGTGAGGTGTGTGTGTGCGTGTGTGTGTGTTTACAGCTGACCCTGGAGAGAGTGGTTCTTTTAGACGCTTCGCAACACATACCTTGGCTATCTGCGTCTATTCCTTTACGGATGTTGTCACCCACCTAGACGTGTGCCTCTGACGGTGCTGTGTTCAGTGGTCCACATAGCGCGTTCCATACCTGTGTCATACTGTCATGCCTTTGGGTAGGTGGGGGTAAGGTCATTCCCCATGCCTGCCAGCTGTGTGTGTGTGTCTATGCTCCCAGCCGCATGGGTTCATAGGTTATGGCTTTAGAGGTTCGGCAGAACACTTATATCCTGCCGACATCTCTGTGTTTGTGGATGGTGAGACGCAGCTCGTGGACTGCCTGTGTGCCTGCTGTGGTTGGCGACCTCCTTAGCGTGTACTCCACGTGCGCCCTGCTGTGGTGTGGTGGGGTGGTGCTGTGTACGTTACACTCCCGGCCTTGCCACATGTGTCCGTCTGTATCTCTCTCGATGTATATATACATACTTATGTTATGCCCATAGCGCTGCTCTTGCATGGACAGCTGTCTGTCCCATGTATTGCATATTTGCACGGCTGACACATAGAACTGTGGTACGATGCATATCCACTCATTGTCCATGCAACGTCCGTATTCTGGCACGCCCTAGAGACATCTGCTGGATATCGTGGCAGACAGCTATCCTTGCTGTACTGACACTGTACCCGTACACGCCATAAACCTTGTGTATCATTGCCTGTTTATGGTGTGTGTATGTCTATCTGAGCTGTGTGCATGGTCGTGTGTATGTCCCGCTATAGCCGTCTGTGCAGGTGTCGCCACTATGGGTAATCCTTGTAGACCGCTGTTTCATGTGCACTTCAGCACATACCTGCAGACCGTACTACCCCTTCTACGGCAGCACGGGAGCGGCCTTAGATCAACCGCTGCCCTAGGCGATAGGGCTCCATGGCGCCCACCTCCACAACACATGGTGCCCCCATCCTGGTGTACCTACATGACATAACTACTAGAAAGGTGGCCCTGCTAGTGCAGTGCCCTAGGCATCTGCCGGGTTGGCCTATGCCTACGGCCGGCTATGTGCACATCCCAAGGCATACTTTTACATTCAGTGTTTTACAAAGGCTAGATTTTAATCCCAGAGGGGGGGACATTACCAACTATACTTTAGAATGTGAATTGAGATGGATTATTAGGTGGAGAGCTGACCAAACACCAGGGTTGGATGATGAAGCACAGATTAAGCCTCTTTTGAGAAGCAGGTGGCTTAAACCCAATTAACAGGAATGTAGTTTAGGTACAGCTATACATTTAACACCTATTAGTCCACTCTTTCAGTTGTTTACCACTGTTTTACATTGATATAATATACATATTTTCTATATATATTGTTAGATTTATAATTGATGAGAATTACGCATAGTACAATATAATATAATACATGTTTTAATAAGATGTTTTTAAAGATGTTAATATATGTGTGAGTATTTAACATTGCGTTTGCGCTTTATATGCTGGGGTTAATTGTTCATTGTTTGATGAGAAATTGACCAATGACAATGTAAGGAGGGATATTTAAAGCCTGAATGCTTTTATGTTATGTGTAAGTCTGAAGGAGCCTATGGGTGAAAGCGCTTACTTGTATATAAAGGAACCTTTTTATACCATTTGGGCACTGTCCTGGACAATTTCTACGTTGACTGTTTCATCTACCTATGTGTTTTTTGGATTGTGTGCCATAAGGTGCCAGCGGTCATTTTATGTTGATTAGGTGTAATCCATGGTCAATTGACATTAATCATATTAATTCATTAAAGGATCTTCGTTATAAGTGGGAATGGCATAGTTTAACCGTCCTATGACCTTCCTAGTTGAAGTTGTTAGTGAGCCATTAGTATGTGTTCCACAGGTCGCCCATTTGTTCCGCATTATGGAAGCGAGTGATCCCCATTTTGGTGATGGCAGATTGAGAGCTGTGTACGCCAGTATTCGCACGACGGTCTGACTTTGTATGGGGAATGTCTAATGTAGTCCCTATCTGTATTTCCTGTGCTATGCCTTACTGCAGCTGTGTAATTCCGCCAAGTTTCCAGTTATGGGTGCCATCTTGGTCGTACGCTTGTCCATCCATGGGAATCGCCTACTGGACACTGATATAGGGCTGTACACATTTCAAACCTGCTTTCAGCATTATCTGGTGGATGCTTTGCATCATTAGCGGGGAGTAAGGCATGTGCTATACCCACATCCCTCCCACGGGGCGGGCCAACGGATTATCTGCCAAACAACACCGAGCCCCATTTCTGCATACCCAGGATCCCATGGCTGCAACCCTCGACGGTACACATTACACATCCTTCATGTGTGCAGGACTGAGATGTGGACGCACTTCTATGGACTCGACAATCTGGGGATTTCTGTTCATATGTCCTGCATTTCATGGACACTTGTCATCAACCTTAAACACGCTGGTGGTGCATATGTCTAGCTGTGCCATAGTCACGGCTGTCATTTCTTCTGGGTCAATCGCAGCTGGTTGATATTGCAAATGGATCAATTTTTGGAGTCCTACAATGGACACCAGTGTGCATATGTAAAGTGTAGAACTTGTTGGACTGTCACCATCTGGCCAGTGGTTTTGACTGATGCTGTATGTTCCCCATTCGCGGATGTCTGTTTGACTACCCATATTATGTCTTACTTGGCATATCTATATCCATGTGCCAGTAAGCGGAAATACAGCAGACCTTGAGTCCTGGTCATCTTCATAAAAGACATTAATGAACATAAACCAGACCAAAACAGACGATAACAATAACGATACACTCCACAGTCCAAAGATACTGAGCGCTTTCACCCACTAACATGGGACATCGTCAGAGTACGAAATACATTAGATAGTCATCCCTTATATACTTCCTTCAGAGTCAGTTTAAAGACAATTAATCAATAAACTTGCTCATAGTTAAGTGGACAGTGCTCCAAGTCTTAAAGATAAAGTGACATATAAAAATCAGTGTTGCATACATTACTTAATGGAAACATTAATACAACAACAATGTGTTAATATTAATACAATATTGGTCAATACAATCAGTATATTGAAACATAATTGATAATTGTTGTGAGTAAACCTTAGAATGTGGTGTGTTGATAATGATATTATGTATATTAATGTGTATAATTGTTGTATTAAGATTCCAAATCATTGAATAAATAAGTACAATTAAATGCATATTTTGTATAAATATGAATGTAAATAAGTCACAATGTTAAATATAAATATGACTGTATATAACTATATAAATATGATATGGAATAAACTTGTAGTTGTTTACATCTTGTTTTCGAGTGACATATCTATGTCCATGTGTCATATATATGGGCCGTCGGACTGCTGTCTGTAGATATATACATGTGAACCCCTCGTTTCATACCTTGCTTTGCTACTGTCTGTGGATTACCTGTGTACACACATCTATTACCATACCATACCTTTCCACTGTACAGGTTCTGGCATGGTGTACGGCAGGTTGGGCCTTAATCTTTCTGTGTGTTACATTGACCTGTGTCTATCTGGCAATTCGCTGGTGTGTCATGTGAGACCTTCTTGCTTCTATAGGGACCTGATCCTGTAATTGTGACGTGCTTACACTGGCCATATATTTATCTGTCGTCTGGGATCTGTATGTAACTAGTCCTTTCAGGACACTTTCTATTGTTGTTCATTTTTGGTTACATATATGAGTACTTTGGTATGTTGTGCTATTATTGTGTGTGGAGCATTTCTCCACGGGCCTCTGCTGACACTGGACATATATCCAGCTGGCCTAGCCCGGTCAACAAGTGTGAGCCAACTAAACACAATTCGTACGGTGGCACCTTCTGACAAGTGGGTCGGGTTACAGATGCATAACCGTCGTCAATCCATACTACTAACACACACGTTATTCTATCCACATTCTATGTTTGTCTTATCACATAGCATGTGTTTCTCACTATTTCTACCGGTACTTTACATGGCATTGTCCGATTCCATACTTTCAGAGGCTGACAGTTTTGAGACATGTATAACTGATGAGGACACAGCATTAACTTTCCCTGCTGTGAGCGGATCACACACGCACACGCGCACTTGCATTTCCTAATTGTGGGTTACGCGCAGGCGCACATGCATATCCGTATTCTGGTTACATATGTTTACTGAGTCTGTGTGGTTACGTGGTCTGTATTTGTTGTGACTGTTCCGGTAACATATCTCTGATCCGGTTGATGGACATGTGCAGAACACACCTTCACCTTTACACATGTAACGGTCTTTGCGGCATGGACGCATTACGTACACGTTCACATTTAGATGTTCTATAGTCGTAATTCAAATGGGACTGCATTCACGTTTGCCGGTTGCTGTGACCACTACACGTTAGCTGTTCTGTCTCATTTATATGCATACCCATGGTACTTAGCTAATTTACATATCCCCCCACCCCCCCGCACTCACGTACGTCACAGGCATCCATTCTCCTGCTGCAAAATATGTGGTACTACATGTTATACATTCCTTATTCCCTACCGCTCATGGCCCAGGATGCATATGTCGTGACCGCAGGGATATTCAGATCACAGGGGCTTATAGCCCCTACGCATACAGGCCTTCGATTGTCAGGGTGTTCCTGTGGTGCTTTGGGTTTTGTCTTGTCCGCCTAGTGTACGGAACTGCCCTGACCGTGTACGAATGTCAGACGAGTCACATGGGCACGGTTTGTCCGTGTCTATGATACCATATCCCCCCCCCATTATTCCTAACCATGTGCGCTGATTGGCTGGCGTGCCCGTTGTAGATCGTGTTATAGTAATTGCACACGGTCTGGTCGACCGGACCTATTTCCATTACTATACCTCGGTATTTATAACCTGTGTCGCTATGTTACATGGGTTTAACATTGTGTGACAGCTTTCACTGAGCCACGGACATGTCCGTTGCTTACTTTGGGGCAGTCCCGCTCTGCTACACACATTTAACATGGCGGAACAGGTTGAACAGCACAGCAACGGGGACATTGGGCTCTCCGTCGCTGTTTTGTATTGAATCGCTATGTTGACTTTGTTTCACATAGCGAGACAGTGTCGACATTGGCAATGGACATCTCGCGCAGTACGTCCGCACCGCCGCGGGTGCCATATGTCTGCGGATGGGCGGCGGACAGGCATTATGCTGTGCCATTATGTCTGGGAATATATGGTTTCTTTCCCTAGATGATATGGCATACTAGCAATGACCCGGTGTCTGGGTGTGGGTACTGCTGTATTTACCCATGGTTGCCTTTGTGTGGTCCCTCGGGCATCGGCCTCGGGACCGCTCCACGTCTACCGTGGGTATATCTAGCATTACCCACATCCGGGCGTGGGTTATTGCTATGATATTCCGTGTGTACGGACACGTGTGTTTGGACAACCTACAATAGCTTCTGCTATTGGCATACGATGCTGTGGGTGGTGCTAGTTACCATACATATGCCTTTCTCAAAAGCCAACTTCACACTTCTAAACACTAGTGTGGTCTCCTTTAAGGCCCCTGAGCCGGTGGTAAACATTACTCAAACCGCTGAATCAATTACATATGCCTTCTACCAGCACCTACAGGACTGCATGGCTCAGGCAATCCCAAACAAAACTGAGACTCTTTGTACCAAAGGCAAGCGTCCAGTCTGGTGGACCCCAGCCATAAACAAGCTCTACAACAAAAGGAGGTAGCTACTACAAGATAGAGCAGAATCCTTGAAAGGTAAGACACCCATGCTCATTATACGTGCAGAACTAAGTGCTCTCATAAAATCATCCAAGGCAAATTCGAGAGATTAATCAGCAAGGACTCAAGAGACAATCATAAGGCCTTCTTTAGCTATGTTAGACACCTAGGAGGAAACTCCCAGACATGCTCAGAATTAGTTCAAAATGATGTGAAGATTACTGAACCTACACACATTGCCAACATACTGGCTGACAGGTTCAGTGCAAACTTCTCCCCCCCCCAATAGGAGAGGTATCTATACCAGAGGATTGTAGCCCCCAGAACATCTGTAACGCCCAGGTGAGAACTGCTCTCTCCAAGGCAGTAAACACAGCATCCATGGGACCAGATGGTGTCCCCGGCTGTGTACACCACGAACTCAATGAGGAATTAAACCCGCAGTTAGGACAGCTGTTTAATCTTAGCCTCACCTCAGGATACGTACCCAAGTAGTGGCGCAAGGCGACTGTGGTCCCACTTCACAGGGGCGGTGCCTCCACTGACCCTGGAAATTACCGTCCCATTAGCTTGACAAGCCTTATCTGCAAAGCCATGGAGAGGATCATAATGGAACTCATAGATAAAGACATAGGGAACTGGCAGACATTGGATCCAACCCAGTTTGGCTTGGTCAAAGGCAGATCATGCCTTTTAAACTTGGTTGACTTTTTCGGAACAGTCACCAAGGCCATTGATGAGGGTAAGGCAGTCCATACAGCCTACCTCGACCTGGCAAAGGCCTTCAACACAATACCCCCCTCAGGTATCATTGAAAAACTCATCAGCTTGAATGTAAACCCATACATCACAGGATGGGTTGCAAACTGGCTATGTGACAGAACCCACACAGTCAGAGTTGCTGGCGCCATGTCAGACTCAAAGCCCGTCACAAGTGGTGTCCCACAGGGCTCAGTCCTGGGTCCACTCTTGTTCGGCATCTACTTTTCAGATGTACAAGCAAACACAGGAGGGTTATAGCTGTCAATGTTTGCAGATGACTGCGAACTGGGTGCCATAGTCGAAAACACATCTGACACAGATATCCTTCATAAGGGCCTCACAGAAATGGATAACTGGTGCCAGAGACATGGCCTAAAGCTAAACGCCGAGAAATGCATAGTCATACCCTTCGGGAAAAACAAGGTTACCCCTAGCTACCATATAGGTGGCAATCCACTGAGCACAGAAGAAGTTACCAGGGATCTGGGGACCCAGGTTGACAGTAATCGTTCGTTTGACACTCACGTTGCTAATGTAGTTAGGTAGACCTTCTACATTGCCTACCTGATCATGAAGGGATTCACATCTAGATCAAGGGAGGTCATCGTCCACCTGTACTCATCACTCATTAGACATATGATTGAGTACAATGCCCCATTCAGAATGTATCTGACCCGACACCTGCAGCAGCTGGAAAGGCCCCAAAAGTTCATCACCAAAAGGATACAGGGTCTCAAGAATATGTCTTATGATGCCCGACTGAAAGAACTCCAGCTCTATTCAGTTGCATACCGCTTGCTCAGAGGTGACCTGTGCCTGACATACAAGGCCATGTCAAACCCAGATTTGATGAATATGCTTCACCTAAAGAATCTAGATCCCTCAGAACCACTAGGGTGGGAGACTTAAACCTTGACACGGTCATTAATGGAATGTGCTGGAGGGACAGATTCATCACCCAGAGACTCACTATGCTGTGGAACAACATCCCGGTACATGTGGGGCAGAGCACCTCGCTGGCCTTGATCAAGAGGACTCTTGACCAATGGATGGGAGATCGCTGATATACCCCATGGATTACTTCAGTCACTGCTTGACAGAGGTACAGCAATATAATAGGCATAGTTTTCTTCAAACTGAAGGGTTGGCGAACGCCACATAACTATGGGCTAGGCTTATAAATGCCCTTGGGCAGATAGCCTACTATGAACCTATGAACCTATGTTCATAGTTTGTTCCATTCACACTTGTCTATCCCCTGTCCTCATTCGTACATGGATATTTCTGTGGCACATGATTGAACTATGTATTACCTGCAGGTATGCTGTGTACAGTGCACATATGTCACGGTTGATTACAGTGTATCTGTGTACCTACCTCTGTGATACTGAGGACTACCACACATCCTTTGCAGCATTACATGCGTATGTCCATACTATTATTCGTTGGCCTGTGGGGGGTTGTCAGAGTGACAGTTACACGTGTCCCTGTTTGTGCATGCATCATGGTGGTCTTTGACCAGCCTCCGTTGCTATCGTGGGATGGACAGTGGTGTTGGTGTGTGTTTGGGTTGTGTTTCTACTGCCGATACGTCAGTGGGGGGTGGGGTTGGCACGTGTTCCTCTTTGCAGGGGGCCCCATCCTGGACATTTGTGTCATGTGTCGACACTTGGCACGTGCCATATGTCCTGTGATATTCCCACAGTCGTGTATGCCTTCCTGCATTACTACTGCGTGTTACTGGCAGTTTGTATCTGGTACGCATGGCTATTATGTTGGATAGCTTAGGCTATTCCCATGATATGACATACCCATTCATCCGGGCATATACGTGTTGTTCAATCCTTTGCATTGGCTGTGGGTGTTTGGCCATCCGGCACCAGTATTATCTACGTGTGATGTCCCACCTTCACCTTCTGTGCATGTGGCACCCTGTTGGGGTGGTGGGCGGATGTTCCGCCCTGTGTGTTGTGTTTGACATGTCTGCATAGCTGATCATCAGTACAGTGGCTGCACATACTGCTTTGTCCAGATGTGTACAGTTATGGACACCGTGGCATGTGAACGCCTATGGGGTTTCGACAGGTCCGTACCACATGCGGGATGTACGCATTCTGCCGACACATTCACATGCAGCCATTTGGATATCAGTACCTGAGGTGGGATGTTGACATGTGGGGTACATATTTGCATGCATGGCACTGCCTAGGACTATACTTCATACTACATTTGAGGTATGCCCACTGTGTGTAGGTGTGCAGCTGCGCATGGCTGCTAGCTGGATTGGGTGGACGGTCGTACATGGGTGCGGGTTACGTGCTATGACGGGGCTGTTGTGTATTACATTTGCATGCATGGGTTCTGCTTCTGGATATTCCGCTTCGGTATACGCCATCCTATGTGTATGCGACGGGTACGTTGCTGGGTGTAGTACATGTTGCTATGCACATGTTTGTCTTTGTTTAGGGTATCTGGTTTCCTTCTGGTTGTTATATAGACACGGCTGCCCGGCTTTGTACTCTCACTACCACTGTGGAACTGCTGGTGACCATGCCCATGGGGCTACTTGTGTGTAGGTGCGGCGCGCTGACATGCTGCGGTACACCTTCACTGGGTATGCCCACTGACAAAGCATTGCATGACGGACACGGTATTACATGTATCCTTTGTTCCTTGGACGGGTACAATTTGGACTTCGTGGGTTAATGTTTGGTTCTCCGTTTTGTGTAGACCGGTACTATGTTGCATACTCTGCGTACGTTTCATTATCCATGGACACTGGCTGGTGCGGTTACTATTGCAGGCGGCCTGTGACAGTCAGCACTTTAGGTTGCTCCTCGCATGCCGGCTTGGCCACGCCTACAGGCGCATCCTACTTGGGCTCGCGCACGTGCCCTCTGCACGTGGTTGTGGTTGCGGCGCGCACTCATTACTATGCATGTGGCGCTGCTACGCCGGTTATACACTGCACGGCTGGTGCAAGCCTTACGCCGAGCTTCTTGAATCCGGGGGTAAATTTATCTAGTAAGATAAAAATAGTAATAATCTTATAAATTATTGGGAAGCAGTACATACTGAAGTTATAGAACATCTTTCAATAGGTAAATTGTATTTTCCATTGTTGTCAATGTCAGATGTAGTTGATTCATGTTAAGAGTGATGACATGAGTGTAATTTATAAATACAAATTTATGATAGTAGTAATGGAAATATACAGGAAATACTACTGATGCAAATGTGAAAGTTAATAGTCTTATTGCATTTATACACTATGCTATACAGGATATTAGAACATAATTTGCAGTGATGCCTAATGTACTGCAATTTCATCAATGTATTGTGCTGTCCAGATACATGCTGCTTTACTATGGCAATTGTGACTATACATAAAAGTAGTAGGGGAAGGACTTCAATTCTGTTACCAAGGGCATAAGGAGGCAGTGTAATGTTAAATGTCTGCAATAATACTATGTATTTGTGGAATATGCTGTACAGGTTAATACAACATCATATTAACTGGGTGAAACTGGAGTTGCAGTATGTGTATATGAACATGGTGTAGTGCCATCATAAATGCATTAATACTCAGATATTTTATTTATTTGTGATAAAAGCAGGTATGCTTTCATTGCTCTGGTGTTTGACTGATGAGTGGATCAAGCTTCGGTATGTTACTTTTGTATGTTATTTTAGTTAAATAAATGATACAACAGCAGGGATCCAGACAGCAAAAAGATCATTTTAGCCATAAGAAGAACCGCATCCTCATGGCAGTCCTTAGGACATAGGGCAACTGCTTTTTTGGTAAAGGGGGTCCCAAACAAGCTGAGAGTGCAAAAGCCTGGAAGAAAGTGGTTATGGACATCCAGATATACTTGAAAAAATTTGTGAGCAACCACCCTTTGTAGGTAAAAGGGACCCTGCTATTACAAATGTCTTAGAAAATAACAGTGGGAGAAGAAGCAGTCAGAAGTATCATTCTTGTTTACAGATGGATATGTTTAAACATGGCACTTAAGGATTGTACATCTATATATATGAAGGGCCCCAAGTGATGGGTAAAGGAGAATTATAAACATTTAAGTATATATGCACGTGTGCAGCTGAAAATGTTGTGTATTGTGCCATTGGTGAATCTTGTGAGAACTTCTACATAGGTAAGTCTGTGGAAAGATTAAAAATAATGAATCAGTGAGCTTGCTAATGCTATTAAAAACAAAGATTGTTCAAATGCATTGGGGATATGATAAGTTTAGGAGTTTTCCTTTTTGTAGTTTACAGAGTTGTGGATTGTGCTTTGGATGGGGACATTAGCAATCAGTTTTAAGTTAAGGAATTAAAGTCAGATCAGATTTAATGCTGGTTGGCTACCAAGCCTGAAAGAGCGCATTAATATTAAACATATTTTAAAATCACATAAAACAAATGATTTTAAGAATGACTGTATTGTTTTATTAATGTAAACATGCTTTTCTAGTGAGATTTAGTATTAATACATTATCAAAGTTTATTATGATGATTTTAAGAACTTTTTAGACGTAAATATTAGTAAGAATGAGAGGGGAGGATTGTCTACCTCACTTTATAGAAAAACTTGCTGGAGGAATGCCCTACTACATTTTGGCAGCATGCATCCCCGTTTCATTTTTCCCAATGTTGTTAAGAGTCAATATCTCAGGATTAGTAATATCTGTAGAGATCCTGTTAATAGATTATTACAACTCAAACTTTTAGACTAATTTTTTCTAGATAGAGGATATACAAAAGAGGTCACAAATGATATAAGGGGAAGTTTGGCATATAGTCCTCTTGATATTTGGAAAGGCAGTAAAGTTTATAACAATCGAAAGATATGGCGAAAATATAGAGATATGGAGAGGCTGAACATACCCCAGTCAGGCCGTTTGGCTGTTAACATTAGGTATACTAATGATAACAAGAATATTACAGGAATTATAAAGAAAAACTGGAATGTTTTAATAACAGATCAACGCTTTTCTGACCTACTTGGGAGTACTCCTTGTTTTAGATATAAGAATAGCAAAAATTTGAAAAGGTTACCTTGTATAGAGAGATTCAATGAAGGTTTGGCTAAGAATCCAAGGGGTATAAATTATGGTACGTATCCATGTAATAATTGCAATCTATGTAAGTATATTACTAGGGAACAAGATTTTGTACATCCTAGCATGGCTTATATATTTACCCCTCGATTCTGTGCTTCGCGTAACAGCACCAATTTAGTATGCCTGGCTACTTGTATGAAATGTACAGCTTTTTATGTGGGTATGACTTCTAGAAAGCTTAAGGAGAGGATATATAATCATATCTATGACATTAGGAAGTCAGTCTCTACTAATGCACTAGCAAAACATATTGCCACTTACCCTGAACATGTTTTTTCATTTAAAGTTTTGCAGATTGTTAAATTAAATAGACAAGGGGGTGATAGTTTTAATTATCTTGAATCAGTTGAATTGGTCTGGATTTTTAAATTAAGAGCCCACATTGAGCCTGGTATAAATCAATATGTTAGTATCAGAGCAGCTCTAGTAGCTCGTAGGTAGATGGATGTTTATTCTATTTTATTTTGTTCTATCTTTATATTTCACTCCACATATGTATACATATATATTTTTATTCCATATATATATAGTGTAGGCTATATACATTTGATTTTTTAGATGTTTATATATTTCTATATCGTTCTGATGCAGCTTACTAAGGTTTTTTGATGTCCTTGTGACGCACAAAGCTTTGTTTAATGTTTTTACATCTTGCTTTGATTAACTAATTGTTTAATTGACTTTGATTAATATGTTAATTAATTATGTCAATTTGTGATTTGAGGGTTGTATATATAAGCATTTGTGAAATGTTTTTAGTCAAACCTGAAGAAGCGTGTATTTGAACACGTGAAAGCGCTTGTTTTATTAAAAGTCTACTTTTTTTTGACATATATACTTTCATTGTGGTGGTCCTGTTTCCACTGTTTATCTACATTTTGTTTTTTGCTTGGTTCTGCTTGTGGAACAGACCTTTGGTGGGTAGTTGTTGCTTCGTTTCTCCATATTTTAAAATCACATAAAACAAATGATTTTAAGAGTGACTGTATTGTTTTATTAATGTAAACATGCTTTTCTAGTGAGATTTAGTATATATATATATATATATATATATATATATATATATATATATATATATATATATATATATATATATATATATAGATTATAGATATAGATATGTCATGAGACCAGGAAGCTGCATCATTTTATTATTTAATGTGAACAACATATTCAGAAAATTCAGCATTGAAAAAGCCAGTGCTGAGGTGAAACCATGGTCTGCTGTTTGTTGCTGATGGTTTTCTGACATTAAAAGGACTTATTACATTTATTTTTTGCATGCTGAACATTTTTTGGAGGTTTATTTTATACATGCATATATCCTAGACCAACGGCATAGAGATTAAGCTGCAGGGCTACCAACTGACAGTCCTGGGTTTGAAACTTAGTTGTAGAACAACGAGGCAGCAGCAGACTCATAGAGTCACCATAAGTAAATTTTGAGTCAAAGGCAACTTATTTTCGATATATATATATATATATATATATATATAAAACTTATTATCGATATATATATATATATATATATATATATATATATATATATATATATATATGTATATGTATATATATATATATATATATATATATAATATGTTTATTCGGTTATGAAGTCTATTTTATAAGTACAAAAGTACTAAACTGAGTAGTAAATTTTTGTTTTGATATATTTCTCTGTTCCCGTTGCATGACAGAAAGCATCTTCACTGACTGCAAATTAGATAGAAAAGGCATGATTTCACCTGTTATATTGTATCAGCAGACAGTGAGAAAATGTGTCTAAATATGACTATGAATCACAAACAGGCAGGAAAAGGGGTTATCAGTATAAGAAGTTTAACATTTTTTTCTTATTACCATCTCATTATTGCCTCATTTGCATAAGGTTATTTGAGGCCATTGCTTATAGGTGTAAATGGCCTCTGTGGATTGTGCCATGGATTTGCTTATGCACAAACAGTACCAATTACCTTAGAACATTCACGTAATAACTATGAATACCATGCATTATAATCATTAAAATACAGATGTGATAAAGTCCATCCCTGGGATTCAATAAACTTCATGAAGGCTTCACACAGAGCCTACACGGACTGTATGTCTTAGTGAGACGGTGCTTGAGGTGCTTCATCTCACAATGCATATTAATAAGGCCCAGCATGCTTCAGCTAGGTTTCATTGCTCATAAGAGTGTTGCTGGTCGCAAAATAATTTTAATCAAACAGGGATAGCAATTCTGTGTAAAGAAGAGCAGCTATAGTGTGCGGATTTTAGCAGAATGCCACAATGATCACCAGGACTTTACAAATAGCTGTCATTTTATTAGTGCAACACATCTGCACAGAGGCAAACTTAATCAGAGGACACATAAACTGTAATAGGGACATATTTGACCATAGATGTCACATAGGAATGTGTTAGAATGTAACACTCTCAAACTCTTGGAATGAAAAATGTAGACAAAGCCATAACAATGGGTGGACAAAGGGCCAGAAATAGGGACAGATGTTTAATACTGTACTTCCAAGCTTAGGACATTGATAGAATATATATAAACTGTACATTAGGATGAACTTTCTGAAGAGAATGACGTTTGAAACTCAAATGTCAGTCATCAATTTCTGACTGCATTGTCCAATGATTTGTCAGAAAAAAATGTTATGAGGAAAAGATCACAAATATGACACAAGAACTGCACATTCTGCACAGATCAGGACAGATTAGAGGCATGCACTCAAATTTATGACTTATTGAGTCACATCAGTCCAGAGATCATGCTAATGATATAGCAAAAAGCCACATGTTTGTTAAGGAAAACATCCGGACATTCTGGGAATATCTGGACAGTTGACAGGTATGGATGTGAAGTATATGGTCCAAATACATTACAGAACAGTGTACCTATAGTACAGAGTATTGTGATATTATATTCCTGGCATTCTGTACTGAAGCTGTGTTAATGATCTGTAACAGGACATGGGATTGCCATATAAAATAATCACTCAGGGTAAATGTGTGTATTGAATAGGGACACACAGATGAATTGTAGGAATGAACACAAGGAAAGTGTACAGTTTACCCCCACATGTACAGCAGAGGAGGGCATGTCAATGGAAGATGGTTGTAGCAGCAACACCAAGCACATATCTATATGGTATAGTACAGACTGTACAGTGAAAATGTATTGTCTCTGACAGTTACACAAGGTGGCATAACAATGGGGAGGATGTGCGTGTAAGATAAGCATCATTACATGAATAATGCAGAGGACATCTATCAGGGATCTGACATATAACTGGGTAGGGTGCATATAGGGAAGGTCTGCAAACTGTCATACCTGAATATGAGTATACTCTCAGCAGAGGTCTCCAGCAAGGTGGCCACAGGTAAAGGATCATGGCAAACATTACAAGAGCCAACCATAGTCATGGACAATATCAGAATTTATTTTATTTATTTATTTTATTTTACATTTGTTGACGGGGCTAGTCCAGCTGGATATATGTCCATTTTCAGTGGAGGCCCAGGGAGAAAAGCTCCACAAACAACAACCAAATAGGACAAGACAATGCTATTTACAATAGAAATTGGTACATTACAAAACTTTATAACATATTACATTTCTAGGATTTTATATTCTGTATTCCAAAAGGGAAAAACCTGATGTAAAATTAACGTAGATACAACAGTAGTTTGAATTAATAATGGAAATTATATCTAAGAGATACTATAGATACTAAAGTCACACAAAATATCAAAAGAAAAACACTAGTGTTAAGTGGATAGAGTATACAAAAGCAAAATACAAGGATACAATTATAGTGTTCAGTCTCACAAGAGTTGTGGTCTTATATGAAAATGGTTAGTCATTCAATAGTATATACATATTTACATGAGGAAAAATCCTCAGAAGGTCAAGCACACTATTATCAGCAAGTAAACACAAGATAATGTTCATAAGAGGCTATGAATCAAGTGAGTCTAGAAAAGGGTATGGTGGTAAGTCTGGGTTATCACAGGGGCATAGCCAGTGTGATTTGAGGTAGGGTTTGAGCTTGCTTTTAAATAGGTTAACTGAGGATAGTGAGGTTAGTTGACTTGGGAGGCTGTTCCAGGTGTTACCTACTGTATTAGAGAACAGGGTGTCACCAGCTGAATTGTTGGATTTAGATATTTGTACAAGTAGTTTATTAGATGAGCGTAAGGTTTTGAGATTGTTATAGGGGATGACTAGGGATGTAAGTATGGGTGTATTTTGAGGTAGATACAGGATCTTATGGACTACTATTAGTTGATTGAAAAGTATTCAATTTGGCAACTCTAACCATCCAAGTTGATTCAGGTTGATACAGTGATGAGTTCTATAGGAGGACCCAGCTGCAAATCTAGCAATATTGTTGTAGGAGGATGACAGTTTACTCAGATTACTTCTGCATATTTTGGTATAGATAAGGGAGGCATAGAGTAGGGTAGAGATAAGGTGAGTACGAGCAATGGTGACCATGGCTAGAGGAGTTAGAAAGGGTTTGATTCTGTAGAGGGAAACTAGTTTCTTATTTACTGCTTTTATGGTGTTATTAATGTGAGGTTCAAGATGATCAATTCAACAATTGGCTTAATTATTGGTGTCATTCAAAGGGGATCCAATGCCTGTCAGCCTGGGATGACATGTTCGACAAGCCACGATACTTCGCTAGGGACGGCCTGCACCTGTCATCCCTGGGCTTTCGGATATTGGCAAAGGCTCTTGCTACCCCATAGTGCCTTTTTTAGGCAAGGCTCAAAAGACAAACCCACCTCCATAGGTATCACAAGGGATAAGAAACTAAGAGTAATGCTACTCAACGCCAGAAGTCTAAACCTCAAGATGCACGCAATCTAAACTCTCCTTAGCATGGAGAAAATCGATATCTGTGCAGTAACAGAAACCTGGTTCAAGGCTCCCGAGAGCACACCAGCACTAACAGGTTATACCTCATACCATGCTTTTCGGCCCCAAAACTTGGACCGACCCACAAAAGGAGGGGGAGTATCAATATTCGTCAAAGATACCCACACCTCCAGGTTGGTTGCACAGCACGAAGCATCAGAGACTATCCATGTGCAACTAACAGTGGGTAAAACTGCCTCCCAGTTTATAGCCTGCTACAGACCACCCTCCCTAACCCAGGAACCCCACTCGGCCTCCATGAGAACACTGGAAAATATGAAGGTCTCTCCAAACACCATTATATTGGGCGACTTCAACTACCCAAACATAGACTGGGAGCATTACTCTAGCTCCAACACCCTAGCCCAAAGGTTCCTAGAATTTATAAACTCAAATGCTATGGAACAACTTGTTACCACTCTCACATGAGGGGAAAACATACTGGACCTGATCATCACCAACATGGGGACTCTGTGCTCCAGACCAGAAGTGTATCCCTCACTGGTAAGATCAGACCATAAACTAATCTCACTGGATGTTCACATCCCGACACCACCGCCTGCCCAGAAAACCACAGTGAAAAACTTCTCTAAAGCAAATTTCACACTCCTCAAAACTGAGGTGGAATCCTTCAAAGCCCCCGGGCCTGTGGAAAATACGGCCCAGACAGCAGAATCCTTTATAAATGCATTCTATGAACACCTTCAGGAATGCATGGATCATGCGATCCCAAATAAAACCAAGACCCAATCCTCCAAAGGCAGACGTCCTGTCTGGTGGACCCCAGCCATAAACAAGCTATACAATAGAAGGAGGAAGCTACTAAATGATAGAGCAAAATTCCAAAAAGGGAAGGCATCTCTAATCAGTATTAGCAAAAAACTACGGGCACTCATAAAATCGTCTAAGGCCAGCTTCGATAGAAAAATTGCACAGGACACTAAGGATAATCACAAGGCTTTCTTTAGTTATGTTAGGAACCTGGGTGGTAATTCCCAGATATGCTCAGAATTAGTCCAAAATGACAAAAAATACACCGAACCCACAGACATTGCCAACATCCTAGCTGACAGGTTCAGTGCAAACTCCACCCCCCACCAAAAGAGCAAATATCTATTCCAGCAGAGTGCTGCCCCCCTGACATCTCGGATGCTCAGGTAAGAGCCGCCCTCTCCAAAGCAAAAAACACAGCATCAATGGGACCAGACGGTGTCCCGGGCTGCGTCCTACATGAACTCCAAGAAGAGCTAAACCCAAACATAAAACTACTGTTCAATCTCAGCCTTACTACAGGATATGTACCCAAAGAGTGGCGTACAGCAACTGTGGTCCCTCTCCACAAAGGTGGTGCCTCAACGGATCCTGGAAACTATAAGCCCCATAAGCCTGACTAGCTTGGTCTGCAAAGCTATGGAAAGGATAATCATGGACCTCATAAATAAAGATATTGGGGACCTACAGACACTGGATCCTACCCAGTTCGGCTTTGTTAAGGGCAGACCCTGCCTCTTAAACCTGGTTGATTTCTTTGAAACAGTCACCAAGGCCATTGGCGAGGGAAGGTGGTCCACACAGCCTACCTGGACCTCGTAAAGCCTTGATACAATACCCCACTCAGGCATTATAGATAAGCTCACCAGCTTAAATATAAACCCTATGTCACTAGATGGGTTGCAAACTGGCTCAAGGACAGAACCCACATGGTTAGAATTGCTGGAGCCATGTCAGACTCCAAACCAGTTACAAGTGGCGTCCCACAAGGCTCAGTCCTGGGACCTCTCTTGTTCAGTATATATTTCTCGGAGGTACAGGCCAACACGGAAGGACTGTGGCTGACCAAGTTCGCAGATGACTGCAAACTGGGCCATAATCGACTCTTCAGCCGACACAAGCATCCTCCAAAAGGGCCTCATAGAAACAGACAACTGGTGCCAGAGCCATGGCCTCAAGCTAAGCCAAAAGTGTATAGTCATCCCTTTGGCAAAAACAAAGCGCCACAAATTACCACATAGGTGGTAATCCATTAAGTACAGAAGAAGTAATTAGGGACCTGGGGACCCAAGTTGATAGCAGTCTCTCATTTGACAACCACGTGGCCAAAGTGGTTAGAAAAACATTTTATATAGCCCACCTAATCATGAAGGGATTCACATCTAGATCAGGGGAGGTCATCGTGCCTCTTTACTCATCTCTCATCAGGCCCATAATTGAGTACAATGCCCCTTTTGGGATGTACCTTACCAGACACCTGCAGCAACTGGAAAGACCCCAAAAGTACCTCACCAAGAGGATCAAAGGGCTCAAACAGATGCCATATGCTGCCCGGTTAAAGAAACACCAGCTCTACTCAGTGGCATACCGCCTGTTCAGAGGCGATCTGTGCCTGACGTATAAAGCCATGTCCAACCCAGAATTAATGGACATGCTGCACCTCAGAAAATCCAAATCCTATTGAGCTATACGCTCGAGAAACTTGAACCTCAGCACTGAAATAAATAGGACATGCTGGAGGGACAGATTCATAACCCAGAGGCTCCCTTCACTCTGGAATAAAATCCCAGTCCAGGTTAGGCAGAGTCCCTCATTGACTCTCTTCAAGAGGAATCTTGATGAGTGGATGGGAGATCGTAGGTTTACCCCGGGTATGACTTCTGTGTCACTGTTAGACAGAGGCACAGTATGCTAACCTCAAAAAAAGGGCATAGCAAAATTAATTTAAAATGGGTGGCGAAAGCCAAACACATTCTGGCTAGGCTTATAAATGCCCTAGGGCAGATAGCCTAGTATGAACCTATGAACCTATGAACCTAAAAGACAAGTTATTATCTATTAGTACTCCGAGTAGTTTGGTGGTTGGCTCAGGAGATATTATAGTTCCATTATTTGAAGGGATAGTAAAGTTAAGTGGGGAGGTTCTGCGAGTGGGGGTGAATAGTAGCATTTTAGTTTTTTTTGGGTTTAAGATAAGACACTTTTGTAGGAGCCAGTTTTTGACTGTGCTAAAGGTCTTTTGGGTTAGTGACTGAAGTTCTGATTGGGAAGTAGCAGAGCATATGAGTGTGGAGTCATCTGCATATTGGATACAGTCAGCTTGTGGAATTACAGAATGGAGGTCATTTGTAAAGATGGAGAAGAGTAAAGGACCCAATATGGATCATTGAGGGACCCTTAGGGCAACTGGGAGGTGGGAAGATAAAGTATTATCCCATAGTACAGCCTGTTCCTATTATCTAGGTATGATTGGAACCACTGTATAGTAAGGGCATCCAATGACAGGTTTTTGAGTGTGTCTATGAGGAGGTGGTGGTTAACCATGTCAAATGCTTTAGACAGGTCGATAAAAAGGGCTGAGGAAAGAGTATCATTATTACGATTACTATTAATATGGTTAGTGAAGGATAAGAGAGCAGAGGTGGTGCTATGAAATGGTCTAAAGCCATGTTGACAGGGTGCTAGTAAATTGTGTTCAAGTAGGTAGGTTAACAGTTGTAAATGAATGCATTTCTCATTTTATTTGCCAAAGGATATAGTATGGCTATGGGCCTGTAATTGGAGAACTCCTTGGAGTTACCACCTTTGTGCAGGGGGATAATGTGAGAGACTTTCCAGATTAAGGGGATACTTCCTTCAGAAATAGTTATGTTAATGAGGATGGATATGGGGTAGGCTATGACTTTAGC
>NC_056739.1:1986811741-1986951741 GCF_019279795.1 Protopterus annectens
GTACTCATTACACATATCAGTGTAATCAAAAATTATAAATTAATCTTTGAATATCATATTGAAAATAGTACACCAATGAATATAAATTATATGCCAACTGAATCTGAGAAGCATGTCTTTGCAAAAGATACATCTTTGCATAGTGTTCTGAAGTCATATTTTGCAGTACAGGTTTTAAATTTTGTCAGACAGCACTGCAATGTAAAGGAAAGATTTTGTCCATAAGAGTATAACACAGTTAGTAACAGACATCTTCATCATCAATCATCATCATCATCATCATCATCATCATCAATTCCTTTGTTGCCATTTTCTACATGGGATTGGGGTGTCGTGTTACCTTTCCCCATTCCTCTCAGTTCAAGCCACACTCCTGTCTTCTTCAGCACAGATCTCCTCTCATACAATCCAGCCACCTCTTTGCTGGATATCGTTGTTTTCTCTTGCCGTCTTCCTGTCTTTCCCATATCTTCTTTACCAGATTGTCTTCTGCTTTTCTGCACATGTGCCCAAACCACTGTAATCTGTTCTCTTTGATGTTTTCTACAATTGGAGCTACTTTGGCTTCTGCTCTTATGTCCTCATTTCTTCATCTGTCCCACAGTGTTCATCCTACCATCTGTCTCAGGCACTTCATTTCCATCATGTCTAGCTTCCTCAACTGCTCTGTATTTACTGTCAGGTTTCTGTACCATTAGTAATGGTTACACAACTGTTTTGTACACTTTACTTTTCAGCTTCTTTGGCATTCTTTTGTCCTACACTACACCTGATACTCTACACCAGTTGGTTGCAGCCCATCAGATTCTAGCTTTGACTTCTTCATCAGACTTCCCTTCTCCTCACCTCCCACCCCAGATACCTGAAGCTGTTAACCTGTTCCAGTATCTTCCTTTCTATCTCAGTTGTCAGCTTGTTCTGATTTCTCCAATTGCCATTACCACTGTCTTATTTGTACTCAGTTTCATCCCATGTGCCTTCAGTTTTGCATTCCATCCCCCCATCTTTTACAGAAGTTCTTGCTCAGAGTCTGCCTGTATTGCCCCATCATCTGCATACAACAACTTTGTTGATCTGTCCCTTCTGACCTGTTTGCTAATGTAGTCCATCACCAGTATGAACAGCAGTGGGCTTGGAGCTGAACCGTGATGCATATTCACTCCTACTGGGAATGCCTGTGTGAGATCAAACACCATTCATACTTGTGTCATTGGGTCCTTGTACATAGCTTGCACTAATTCTACCAATGTTTCTGGGACTTTGAACCACTGCAGGACTGCCCAAATCAGCTTTCCTTGGACCTTGTCATATGCTTTCTCTAAGTCTAGTAATGTCCAGTTGGACTATTTCCTTATCTCTAGCTTCTTTTTAAATAGCTGTCTCACTGCAAACATTGGGTCGGTTGTGCTGCATCTTGATCTGAATCTGAATTGCTCATCTCTGTTTTAATTTCTACTACTCTGCATATCCATTTATCAATGACACTCCCCAGAACTTTCATGCAATGGGACATGAATTTGATACCTCTGTACTGGCCACAATTGTAGATGCTCCTTTTTTTTCATACATTGGCATGAGTATGCTTGTTCTCCAGTCATCTGGGATACACCATTCTCTCAGGAGCCATTTCTCCCCTATCTCACTTAGCATCTTTATTATATATGCTGTGACCTCATCTAAGCCTGTTGCTTTCCCTGACTTCATTTTTCTTAGTGCTGTTTTTACTTATAGGTTCATAGGTTCATAGGTTTATACTAGGCTATCTGCCCTAAGGCATTTATAAGCCTAGCCCAAAGTTATGTGGCTTACGCCACCCCTTATGTTAGATATAATGTGCCCATTAGTTTGTTGTGCCTCTGTCCAGCAGTGACACAGAGATGATTCCCGGGGTAAACCTACGATCTCCCATCCACCGGTCAAGATTTCTCTTGAGCAGAGCCAGCGAGGTGCTCTGCCTCACATGGACCGGGATTTTATTCCACAGCATGGGGAGTCTCTGGGTGATAAATCTATCCCTCCAGCACATCCTATTTATATCCGTGCTAAGGTTTAAGTCACTTGCTCTAGTGGTTCTGGTGGATTTGGATTTTTTGAGGTGGAGCATGTCCATTAATTCCGGGTTCTTCTAGGGTGGGCTTCTCTTCTTCTCTCATTGTAGGTTGTGTCTGGGGCAATACAGCTTCAGTGGGGTTTTCTTTATTCAGAATCTGCTGGAAGTACTCCTTCTGTCTGCCTTTGATGTCCTGTGGACTGGAGAGCAAGTTTTTGCTGGCATCCTTTACGAAGGGTGTCTGACTATCTTCTTTATCTTTCTGTCATAGCCTTGCAGCCTGATATAGTTTCTTTGTGCCACCTACTGTGTCATTTTCCAGAAGCTGAGAAAGTGCCTATGATGCTCTGGTCTTTGCTATTGCAACTCCTTTCTTAACTTCTTTGTTAGCTAACCAGTAGTCCTTCCTATTCTGGTCCATTTTTTCTATCTCCCACTTTTTCTTGCACTCTTTCTTTATTTTGATGACTTCCTGGAGTTCTGATTTCCACCACCAGCTTTCCTTATGTACCTTATTTCCATACTTGGCTCAGCCACATATCTATTCTGTAGTCCTTACACATGCTGTTTTGAGGTGCTGCCATTCTTCTTCATCTTCACCTATTTTATCCTCTTCTTGGGGTGCTAGAACCCTGAGTAATTCCTTGAACCATTGTTCTTTCTCTCCAGTCAACGTCCAGGTCTTCATCCTAGTCTCTGTTTCCCTTAGTGCCTTCTCTGACCCTTGTTTGCAGCTCATTTTGGCAAGCAGTGGTTTATGCTGTGGGCCAACTGTTTCACTGGAGATGATTTTGCATTCACTGATTCTACCCCAGTGTCCTTTCCTTACTGGGGGAAGTCTACCTGAGTTGCATGTTGGCCTTTCTTGTATGTAATCTTGTGACTGTCTCTCTTCCTGAACCATTTGTTGGTTACTATCAAGCTGTTTGCCAGACAGATGTCTAGAGTAGTCTCTCCTCCTTTATTCCTGTTACACCACCCATGTGGATCCAGGCAGTGCTCATATCCTATTCTGTCTGTGCCGATATATGCATTGAAGTCACCTATCATCAACACTATATATGTTGTCCTGTTTTATCTAGTAGGTCCTGCAACTGCTGTCTGAATGCATTCTTTTCTTTACTATCACAACCCTGCTGTGGGGCATAGGGTGAGATTAGGAATACTGTCCTATCATTAGGCTAGAGTCTGATTGCCATGAGTCTGTCACTAATTTTAATGACATCCCTCACTGTCTTCTGAAGCCTCTCTCACAATTCCTCCACCATTTTAGCATGTCCTCCTCCTGAGTAGTAGAGTCTGGATCCCAAGCCAAGTGACTTTGCACTGCCCTTCCATCTTGTCTTTTAGATACACATGATGTCCAGCCTCCTCTGTACCATGATGTCACCCACTTCCAAACTCCATCCTATCAGTGAACCTACATTGAATATAGCAATTCTTAATTTATGTTTGGTAGGTTGATTGGTTTTACATCCAGCTTTCCCTCAACAGAATTATGCCAAGTAACCCAGGCTGGGCAACTGGACACCAGCTGGCCAGTCAGTAGCTTATTGACCCAGAGCTGCTGGGCTTTATGGTGGGCACACACTGACTAATAGGGGCATATACACCCCTCCCACCATTAGCATGGGTCCCTGGTGTAGGTAGGAGTAGACTGGGTTCTCAACCCACTTATCACCAGCAATACACATGCCCATTGGCACCTTAGTCATCTGAATTAAATTAATTGAAATCCATTAAGTGTGGGGCATGGATTGAAAATGGACCACACCCATACCTCTCAACCTCTTAGAGCAAGAAATCTGGACAAAGCTATAAATAAAAGTGGGACAAAGGCCCAAAAATAGGGACAATTTTTAAATATTGGGCTTATAAACTTAGAAAGTTGATAAAATAACAGGTTTTACATTAGCATAGATTTTCTGAATGGTATAAAGTCTGAAACGCGAATGTCTGTCATTAGTTTTTAACTTCAATCTTTAATGATTTGCCAGAAAACCACAATTTTATGAAAAATGGACCAAAATATGAGGCAAAAATTTGGACATTCTACAAAAATCTGTACAGTTGAGAAGTATGCCCATGGCCCAAGGATCACTTAATCCAATACTGTCTGAAGTATACCATAAAAGTTGCACAACAAACATATCTCATGATATTATAATTAAGATATGTCACCAATATTAAAATCTATATAATTTTTTTCCAATGATAAACATATCATAGAGTCATAGATTCATACTGTAGATATCTATCTTATATATTCTCTCTCTCTCTCTCTATATATACATATATATATATATATATATATATATATATATATATATATATGGATCGGTGTCATTTCGTCGAAAATCCATGTCGCTGAAAATTTCTGACATAGGGTTCAAATCGCCAAAAATCCATTTAGCAGAAAATAGTACTGACAGTGTATATGCCCTTTCCCCCTACTGTAGTGCGATCTCAGAGTGAGAACATTAAAGTGGGGGGTGTAGGAGGCGTAGCCCCCCCCAGCCAGTACAGTTTAATATTGTCTACTATTGTGTTATATAGTCCAGTCCCTATGAAAAGGGTAAGTAAGTAGTTTATACATTAATATTCTCACTCCGAGATCGCACTACAGTGGGGGAAAAGGGCATATACACTGTCAGTACTATTTTCGACGATTTGGACCCTATGCCAGAATTTTTTGGTGAAATGGATTTTCGGCGAAATTACATGGACCTATAGATATATATATATATATATATATATATATATATATATATATATATATATATATATATATATATATATTAGATATCTAATATATTTATAGATTCATCGATCAAAGAGTCATATCATAGAGTCATACATTGCAAACTTGCCTATAGAATGTGCTTACTTTTTATATGATAGTTTCTGCTAAATTTGTATATTTTAAAGAAGGTTGTTTCTATGTAAAAGGCTGTTACTAAGAATAAGATGCAGATACAGTATTAACTCATGATTTAAAGAAGGTAATTCTTTTAACTCAATGTTTTGATTAGCCATATAATGCAATGTGTAAAATCTGAATGCCAATATTTTGTGTGTGTCACCTTGTTTGCGAGGAACATGCATGGTATTGGGGAGCCATCCAGCTGTTGAACGTTTTCATCAACATCTGTTTTCCAATGGTATGCACTAACCAGAGTGTCAGGCCTGGTAACATCACACATTATAAGGCATCCAGCTGCTCCACGATAGTAAACTCTGCATAGTGGAAGGGATTGCTCCATACCTGCCAATAAAACAGCAAACAACATGCCAAGTTATTTTTTTTTCCTACCCAATAATCTCAGCCCTGTACATGTGTTAAAATACACTAAGTACAACTACAGTGTAAACAACATTTACTGCATGTTTAGTGAAGTCAAAAAAATGGAACTTTATTTTCTATTTACTGGACATACTGGGCAGTTTCAGGAGCTGCCTCCTATGCCAAAGGTGCACAGTTTTAATCTTTTCACTTTAATTTACCTACTGTGTTACCTTGAGCAAGTCACTTAATCAGACAGTGCTTTGGGGCAACTGGGAATTTGGGCAAGGCTCCTTAATGGTCTCCTGGACAGCAAGTACACATTTATTAACTATGAATTATATTGCAGCTAAACAAAAGTGGTCTATATATTACTGTATAGTTGCCATTTGTTCATAGGTAAGTACAAGGCTAGCTGCCATTGTGGGCCATTTTAAGCCTAGCCAGTTTACCTTTTGGTGTTTGAATTAACCTATTCCATTTGATGTTAGGTTGGCCTTACCCATCCCATGGTCCATAATTATATATTACCCCTAGTGAGAATAACTGAATGGATTTGTGCTTTTACTGTACACTTCTGAATTATATTATTGCACAGTTTGACCTAAGGAAACTTACAGTAGGTATTTCACACAAATTACTGATATATTCACATACTTATACTGATAACGTCATATGCTTGAATTATTGTCATGTTGGAAGCTCCCAGTGGAGATTTTCATATACTTCCAAATTAAGGCCATTTTTAAAGCATTTTTCGAAAGTCCAAATTGTTTGTACAGTATACTCTAAGGAGTATTAGCACTGTAAACACATTATCTGCAAGCATTGCTGTATTACTTTTTCCATGTATCTACTATTCCTTTGTTTCTAGAAATGTTCCTTCCTTGTATTTTTTTTTTGTATTTGAATATTGAGGATTAAGGGTTGGTTACAAAAGCTGGAAAGATGCGGGCAGTGTTCTATGATGACTTGAGATCCTGCTCTCTCTTGTGCTATATTAAAAAAAAAAGATATCATTCAGCAACATAACATGTGTGACCACCACTTGGAATGACAGATTAGCTCACTTGTTTGAGATTGCACAGAGACTTGGTTTTCAATCACCATTGGAAGGAATGCCTAATGTTTGAAATAGGTTAGATTTCAGGTGGTTGATTTTGGAAATGCAAGAGTACATAAAACTGCATTAACATGAAGACAATGTTGTGAAGAATTAATAGAACAAAAAGAAAATAATGTATATTATTACAGAGGGAATAGATATATACATCACATCCACAAAGCAAAGCAAAGAAAAGACATAAAAACGTAAACTCGGTAATTATACCAACAGCTCTCAAGAAGGATTAAGATTAAGAAGCATTAAAGCACTTCAAATGCTGTAGAACAGTGTGCTGGTTAAATGGAATGATGCTGTTAAGACAATTGAAATAGCAAACAAGTAAATGTAGCATAGAGAAGTAGGGAGAAGAGGAGCAGCCCTTTGTGTAAATGCATTAGAAAGAAGTAAATGACCACGATAATGAAGTTTAATAAACAAAGGTTGTGCCCAAATGATGGCATCAAAATGAAAGAGATGCAAAGTGAACTCTATTTTTATAACAAAATTGATAAATTAATTGTAGATGTTTAGATGTCTGTGCTGAATGCTGTTTGTCTTGTAGAAAACCAAAGTGTGATGACTGCACATCAATTTTGCAGATTATTAACCTTTTAAACTGTGCACAGTAACTATTAAAATAACTGTCTATATAACATACAATACTGTTTAGCTTGCAGGGTTTAATGTCTTCAGGTTTCTTTTCAATACACCATAAATGATGTTCTCCATGAAACAGCTCTAACAGATCTCACTAGAAATTAGATTACATCTCACATATGTACATTCTTATGAAAGCAGTCTTTTGGGAACTTTAAAGTCATTACTTTGGTATTTAGGGAGTCTTTTCTGGTCTGTGTGAAAACTGTCCTTGGATTCCCCTGCACTTGATGTCATTAAATCTGTTAATAAGCTCCTTTGTGTTCTTGTTTTAAGGTGAATTATGTAACAGTTCTTTTCTCACACCTGGATCCTTATCTGTAGTCCTTGAAGCATGTTCCAGACACTGAACATTCAGTTTGTCTCAAGCTATACCAGACTTTATGTTACATTGCATGAATGAATGCCACTTTATTTATTTGATTTTTTCTTGTTTTTAGCTAAGAACAGTTTAACCCTTTAATATATGTATGCTAGCAAACAGAAATAACTAGCAAATAGATGTGCACATGCATTTATACATTTCTAAACAATATCTAACAAAAATAATATAACAATGTACGTGCATGAGACAATCTAAAAACTCCAAGTTAGGGTTTCATGCCACACCATTTTACAGGGAGAACATTCTTAAAGAATTATTAAAACTCATGGTATTATGGTGTAACATCACACAGCACCGCACAGACCACTGCTAACACGAATCCAAGGAGAGCCAGTACGTTGCAGAAACAATTCTTTAATAAGGACTAAGCGCTTTCACCAAACAAACTGTGGCATCATCAGAGTCATACTTTCTGATCAAAAACACTGGGTTTAAATAACCATTAAATCAAACCAATAATTCAATAATTGACTAATTAATCACTCAATGAATTTGACCCTTAAACAGACACCACCATACAACCAGCCTACAGTACATAACATATTCTTTACAAAATAAACTGTTCTTAAACCAATAAAAAAAACTCTCATATACAATATATATCATAAAAATCAATACACAAAAATATATAAAAATATAAAAATAGAAATACATTGTTATGAAACTATATATATACAAAACTATATATATCTCAACTTTACCTTACATACAATATGAAAATAAAAATAATAAAAAATTCTTGTATTAATATAACAATTCATTTTATATCAAATAAGATTTCTGCCTCAAAATAGGCTTTAATGAAATGCAATCATTTAAACCAGGCTGTTTCATTGCATTAAGCCTGAGCTGCCATTCTACTTCAAGAAGAGCTACTCTGTTCCCAATGTCACCACCCTGGTCAGCAACAACATGATCAATGATGAAAAACAGAAATCTTTTGAAACAAGGGCATTTGACAGAGTGCAGATAAAGGGCATTGTGCGCATCTTTATTCCTCACACTTCTAACATGCTCCAACACCCTATCCCTTAGCCTACGTGTCGTCATTCCAATATAAAATGCATCACATGAGGTGCATGAAGCAATGTAAATAATGTTCTTACTATTACAATTACATATCCCCGGACAACCCAAGGTACGCCCAAAATTGGCCACACAAACATAAGGCCCTTCCACTATAAACCTACATGCCCTACATGCTCCACATTTACTCATCATGGACTTAACAGACTTAGGATTCTTTTCCAGAATACTCTTCAAATTGGGCCCTTTGCTAAAAACAATTCTAGGCTCAGATCCAATAATAGACTTTAATTCCATACTTAAACTATTATCCCATAAACTTTTCATTACAGCACACATTTCAGAAGCTTTCTCACTGAACTGTAAAACAAAAACTGGGTCACGATCGAACATCCCTTTTTCCCTTTCACTAGAACTCACCACATCACCAAACGTCACCAAACTTCCATTACCCCCATACTTCCTCAAAATAGGGGAATATACTGTTCTTCTCTTTTTATACACCTCTTTCTTGATCTTTAATAATAAATTCAATGGATACCCATGATCCAACAACATCCCAATTAAGGTGTACATATCCTTTTTAAACATCCCCTCATCACTAACCAATCTCGATGTACGAACCATCTGACCCTTTGCCACCCCTTTCCTCTGATGGAAGGGATGGCAACTGTTGAAATGCAATAAAGAATTGGAATAATTCTCCTTCCTAAAAATTGTGCTCAACAAACCATCACCATCTTTGATGATGTTGATGTCCAAAAAATTAATACTGTCCCTACTCCAAGTGTGAGTGAATTTTAAAAAATTAGTAGTTCCATTCAAAAAATTGACAAATTGAGCTGCCTCATTCTCATCTCCTCCCCACAAAATAAGTACATCATCCAAGAATCTACTATAGAGAACAATTTTAGAATAAAATACTGATGTAAACACAAATGACCTTTCCCAACCCAACAAAACCAGATTTGCAAAGGTCAGGGCACATTTGGCACCCATTGCTACTCCCGAACACTGCTTGAAATACTTCCCTTCAAATTTCATAAAATTGTTACGTAGAACCATCTCCATCATATCATACAACAAGTTTGTTCTGCTCTTGTCGACCTTGTCACTAAAATTCAAGCTCTCAAAAAACATATCTAATCCTTCCCCATGGGGAATCACTGAAAATAAATTGACAATATCAACGGTAAGAAAAGTGTATAAACTACTCACAACATCAACCTTTCCCAACCTCTCCAAGCAATGCCAAGAATCTCTCAGGATGTGTTCTACATCCTGAAGAGCTGGTTTTGAAACCATATCTACAAAGGAAGCCAAAGGTTCAGTCTTAGAACCCCTTGCGGACACAATCGGCCTAAATGACAAGGGATTCACTCCTTTGTGCACTTTGGGTATTCCAAAGATACTTGGCATGATGGGATATCTAACCTGCAAATAGTCAAATTCATCTTCACTAATCGTACCCTGAAACAAGGCATCCATCTAAAACAAATCAATCTTTTTGTAAGCCATATTGACCTCATTTAGAGACACTCTACAATAAACAGTTTCGTCATCTAATAAATTCATCATGTGCCCAAATGATGGCATCAAAATGAAAGAGATGCAAAGTGAACTCTATTTTTATAACAAAATTGATAAATTAATTGTAGATGTTTAGATGTCTGTGCTGAATGCTGTTTGTCTTGTAGAAAACCAAAGTGTGATGACTGCACATCAATTTTGCAGATTATTAACCTTTTAAATTGTGCACAGTAACTATTAAAATAACTGTCTATATAACATACAATACTGTTTAGCTTGCAGGGTTTAATGTCTTCAGGTTTCTTTTCAATACACCATAAATGATGTTCTCCATGAAACAGCTCTAACAGATCTCACTAGAAATTAGATTACATCTCACATATGTACATTCTTATGAAAGCAGTCTTTTGGGAACTTTCAAAGTCATTACTTTGGTATTTAGGGAGTCTTTTCTGGTCTGTGTGAAAACTGTCCTTGGATTCCCCTGCACTTGATGTCATTAAATCTGTTAATAAGCTCCTTTGTGTTCTTGTTTTAAGGTGAATTATGTAACAGTTCTTTTCTCACACCTGGATCCTTATCTGTAGTCCTTGAAGCATGTTCCAGACACTGAACATTCAGTTTGTCTCAAGCTATACCAGACTTTATGTTACATTGCATGAATGAATGCCACTTTATTTATTTGATTTTTTTTCTTGTTTTTAGCTAAGAACAGTTTAACCCTTTAATATATGTATGCTAGCAAACAGAAATAACTAGCAAATAGATGTGCACATGCATTTATACATTTCTAAACAATATCTAACAAAAATAATATAACAATGTACGTGCATGAGACAATCTAAAAACTCCAAGTTAGGGTTTCATGCCACACCATTTTACAGGGAGAACATTCTTAAAGAATTATTAAAACTCATGGTATTATGGTGTAACATACTGGAAAGGCTCTACCTCCCACTGAAGCATATACCGCTACATGCAAAATGTAAAACTTGGTTCCCTATACCTTGTTCATAGACTAGTACTAGGCTAACTGTCCTTGTTCATAGGTTCAAAGGTGTTAACTAGGCTAATGACCCTGGGGCCTTTACAAACCTATCCATAGGATTACCCTGGCATCATGACACCCTTACCCTGGCATAGTGCCACCTGACCTTAGTTCCCAATGCCTCTGTTGAGTAGAGCCACTGAAGTTATCCCTGGGGTAAATTTTCTATTTCCTATCCACTCATCAAGATTTCTCTTGAAGTAGGTCAGTGAGGTGCTCTTCTTGACATGTATGGGAAGTCTATTCCATAGCATGGACAGTCTCTGGGTTATGAACCTGCCCCTCCAATACACTCTGTTGATTGTGGTAATGAGGTTGAGATCTCTGGAGTGTGTGATGCAGAGGAATTGGGATTTATTTAGATGTAGCACTTCTAACAGAGCTGGGTCAGACATGACTTTGTAAGTCAAGCAGAGATCGCCTCTAAGTAGGCGATATGAAACAGAGAATAGTTGGAGATTTTTTAATCTGTCCATATAGGACAAGTGTTTAAAGCCTAGGATCTTCTTTATGAGGTACTGTTGCAGCCTCTCCAGTTGTTGCAGGTGTCTTGTGAGGTACATGTCTTGGATGCAAAACCCTTAGTAATGAGATGTGCCACACAGAAGGACTCTCTGACCACAGTGGCAATGTGGTGATCAAAACAGAGGTTGCTGTCAACCTGTGCTCTCAGGTCTCTTATAACGCCTTCTGTGTTCAGCGGACTACCATCAATGTGGTAATTCATGGGAACTGGGTTTTTCCCAAAGGGGATGATGACACATTATTTGGCATTGAGCTTAAGGCCATGGTTCTGACACCAGTTGTTGGTCTCAGTGAGGCCATTCTGCAGAATGTCAACAACACTTGGGGAGTTTATAATAGCTCCCAACTTGCAATCGTCTGTAAACTTTGTCAGCGAGAGTCCCTTCATGTTGGCCTGGACGTTAGAGAAGTAGATACCAAACAGGAGAGGATCCAGGACCGAACCCTGTGGGACTCCGCTCTTGACTAGTCAGCAGTCTGACTTGTAGTCAGCTACTTTCACACTGTGGGCTCTGTGAGCCAGTTTGCAACCCACCTACTGATATAGGGGTTGATGCCTAGCTTAGTGAGTTTTTCTATGATTCCTGAGTGGGGAATAGTATCAAAGGCCTTGGCCAGATCAAGGTAGGCTGTATGAACCACCTTGCCTTCATCTACAGCTCTGGTGACTGACTCAAAGAAGTCAACCAAGTTGAGCAGGCATAATCTACCCTTCGTAAAACCAAACTGTGTGGGATCCAGAGTCTGGAGATTCCCTATATCCTTGTTTATTAGGTCCATAATTATGCATTCCATAGCTTTGTATATCAGAATTGTCAGGCTAATGGAGTGATAGTTCTCAGGGCCTGTAGTCACTCTTCCTTTGTGGAGAGGGATGACTGTAGCAGTGTGCCATTCTGTAAGGACAAAACCTGAGATGAGACTGTGATTTATCAGGGCACACAAGTAAGGTGCCAGTTCACTCTGTAGTTCATGTAGAACACAGCCAGGGATATTGTCAGGTCCCAAAAGAAGCTATATTTTTGGCCTTGGACAGTGCTGTTTTAACCTGTGCAGCAGTAATACTGGGTGCCTGGCAATCTACTGGTATTGTGACTGGTAATTGGGGGGGGGGGTAAAGTTGGCATGGGGGGGAGAGGTGTAAAGTTGGCATTGAATCTGTTGGCTAGTATATTGGCAAAATCAGTTGGCTTGATATAGGAGGTAACATTGTGCAGTAGCTCAAAGCAAATCTGGGTATTGCCACGGAGATTCTTTACATAACTATAGAAGGCCTCATAGTTGTCTTTACCATCTGCTACAATTCTGTTTTCATAGCTAGCTTTAGAGGATTTGATGACGAATATCAACTTTTTGTTGAGGATGATAAGGGAGTTTTTCCAGTCTTGGGACTACACCTTATTCCGCATCAGTTTCCTCCTTCTGTTGTAGAGTTTTTTTATGACAGAGGACCACCAGATTTGCTTCCTTTTTTTGGAGGAGAGCGTCTTGGTTCTATTGGGTATGGTGAGATCCATGCATTTGTGTACATGTTCGTACAGTGGCTTGGTGTATGATTCAGCGGTCATGCAACTATTCTCCATTTGCATGGGTGCAGTGAAGTTAGCCACCTCTGTTTTTAGGAGCCCAAAGTTAGCGTTGGAGAAGTTTTTCATGGAGGTTACCTTTGCAGGGGTGAGTGGTGGGTGGGAGGGATGTGGATTTCCAAGGTGATTAGTTTGTGGTTGGATCTAACCAGGGAGGAACTGACTATTGGTGCAGAGCAATGGTCACCCATGTTACTAATGATCAGGTCAAGGATGTTGCTACCTCTAGTGGGGGTAAGAGCAAGCTAGTCCATGGCATTGGAATTAATGAACTCCAGGAAACATTGGGCAAGTGTATTGGTACATGAGTAGTTTTCCTAGTTAATGGAGGGGTAGTTGAAGTCGCCTAGTATGAGAGTGTTAGTGTGGACTATTTTAAGCCTAGTCAATTACCCCATGTGAGACTCAAACCCTGCACCTTGTTGTCTATAAGGTAAATGCCTTAACCATTATGCCAACCTCCCCACTTTTATTTTCATTTTAACAGACTCAAAACAATTTTAATTAATGCCTTAAATACAGTCAACACGTCAAAACAAGCATCTGGCAAAGTCAGAGAGATGCTGAAATACAAAGGGGAGGGGAAAATCGTAAAAATGACACAGAAGTACAGTAGTATTTATCTTGGAAACAAACATCTGACAAAAACATTCCAGTTGTAGAAGAATACACAACTGGACAGCAAAAAAAATTAGAAGGGAACTATATAAAAAGTGGCATAATTATCTAAAAGTGTTTATTTCTGTGCATGTGAGGGAAGTTCTGTTAATGACAAAAGCTTTCAAATCCATCCATCCATCCATCCTCAACTCCTTTTCCCATTTTGCACATGGGGTTGGGGAGTCACTTCAGCAGTGACAATCATCTTGAGCAGAAGGTGGCTAGCCCTGCCGCGGTAGTTCATTCATATAAGTAATAAAAATAAATACAGACATTGGGCATAGCAGTTTTCATGATTAGAAAGTGTTGTGGTGTAAAGTCAGGGCGGAAATCAATCCATGAATATGTGAGAAAGGAGTTCCTTAACAGGAAGGTTTTATATCAACAGCACTTAAGATTCAGACATATGTGTTTCCTTCAGGTGCTCAACTCCTGGTTGCTATTTTTTTATTAACTTGAGCACATTTGCTCAATACTTTGTTTCCTCACTATTTGCTGAAGTAATGTAGGTCAGCTGGTTTAAATTCCTCAACAAACGTATTTGTATATATTGTAAATATATAAAATTGTCAAGAGAACAAAAAAAGGGTCCAGCACCAGAATAAGAGTATATAGGCTACATTTATTGTATGATTAAAATGAAAAAACAACAAATAGGCATACCGGTTTCGTCAGAACAAAATGCCTTCTACAGTGCATTGGAATACATCAGCTCTACACACATTTATATAATTAATTAATTAGCTTGTTGCATTTCAATTGGTCCATCCCAATGATTCAATTGTGTTCATTTAAACCAGGCTTAAACAGAGCTCCAAGCTTGACAATCTATCCTGATTCCTTCCTATTTAAAATAGAATGCCAGCCTGCTTTGTTAGCTCTCTGTCCCTGGATTTTGTCTATAATTGTAAAATTAAATTTGGCAGTGGAGTGGATAAGTGCATGTTTGTATAACGCATTGTGAATACATTTGGTTCTAATATCACTAAGATAATTTCTCCACTGCAGGACATCTAAGCCTAACAACCTTAGTATCATTTTGTTAATAACTCCTTGCCCTTTCTAATACTACTTTCATTAGTTGGTAAGTCACTTTCTTAAAGAAGCCAGACCCAAAAAAGCTGTGGATGCCATAAGGTGTTATGGGTGTGAACTGGAAGTATATAAAACAAACGATGTTTTAGGCTTGACAATTTATAGTTGTACTGATCACTGAAAGACCCTCCATCATATTCTTTTTGTGGCATCAAAACTACCAGTGAAATCAAAGAGCTGTTAATCAACAACTCAGATAACTAGTTCTGTTATTTACCAATGTTTGTAGCAGTAGGATGGTGTGTGCATGTTGATTTTTTTTTTTATCTTGAATGCTAGAGGAATGCTGTAATGTGCTTGTTGGTTTTGCTCAAAAGTATTTTGCAATCACAGTACAAAGTACAATTATCTGATCTTAAATTTGTATTATGGATGTTTTAAACTCAGGCACAAATGCCTTCATAAATTACATTTTGCCACTTCTGTTGCATTACTAGCCCTTCATTTTCTATATTGCAGCATACAAACATGTCATCAAAACCATAATACATAAGTATAACAAATCAGTAGTTCTGTGTTTAAGACTAGCATTGCTTTCTATAAAGCAGTCACAGAAAACACTGCTTATAAGTGGATTGCTATGTAAAAAATATGGTCAACTATTAGGGTTTTCATCTTTTTAGATGCCCAAAGTGGGATGCTTTTACTGAACCATCATCAAATGAAAAGGAATTATTTTCATTATTACCAAAATAAAGGCTCTATGATATGCAGTGTTGGCTGTTTATACTATATTATATGATATGTAGCAGAACTAAATGTGATATCACAGTTTTCTTTTACATTTAGGGAAAATAAAATACTTTTCTTGCAAAATGTGGGAAAAAATCCTGTTTTATGTCCCTCCCTTGTAGGACAGAACTGCCCAAACCAGCACTGCTATGCAGAAAGAAAAACTGGTGGTAACCCTATCATCTAGGTGCACTGATACTGTTTCTCTTCCTCTTTGCAGTAAAGGCAGTGGGAAACAGTTTCACAACACTGCCTTTTTTAGCAGCTGCTGACCTGATGATAACAGCAGGATTGTGGGCAGTACCTGACAAGAAAGACTATAGATATCCTCACTTTACTGTGTCTATTTTATGTAATGTAGGCAGAAACAAATTCCTCTGACAAAATATGTAATTAAAAAAGTCGGTAGGCTTTCATTTTCTTTGATTCCAATGCAAGAGAATAAAAGTTTTATAAAGTACAGGCAGAGTCCTCCTATCTTAACAATGCTGGAACCCTATTTTAGTGAGAAAATAAACCTAAGGGTTAATTTAAACTGTAGAAGAGAATGGACTTTTCTTTTAAAATCTCTCCTCTCAGTTTATTCTCTATCTTATTCTTGCAGAGCTCCATAGGTTCCTCCATCTTCAATAGTGTTGTAATTATATTTTTGGCAACTACTAGTATCACCTCAAGTAACTGCCTACATTATCTTCTCACTATCTACCTTATGTCCTATCCTAACAGCCATCTGTTCCTTGTGGGACCTTTATTTCCCTATCTATTGCTTTTATTATCTTATCTACATCTCTCAAGCATTAGGCCAGTACTGGACAATCCCAGAACATATGCACACAATACCCTATTGCTACTTCTTTGCATTTTCAACACCTGTTGCTTACCTCTGCATATATTGTCCTCAGTCTTTGGGGTGTACAATAAATATTTATGGAAACATTTCTGGGTGAATATCCTAAATGTTCTTAACTTTATCATACTTCTTAATGCTTTCCATAAATTGACCCATTGTTCCTCTTCTTTCTCCATCCATAGCAAATACACCCATCTATCCATGTCTATAAGGACACAGTCTCTTTGAGATTTGATTTTCACACACATATACCCACCTGGGGAAGGCTGGCACAGCTTATCCGCTCTACCACCTCCACCCAGACTATGAGGCATATCTGCTGCCACCAGAACACTTGAAGCCAGCTACTTTAAGGCTCTTATCAGGGTACCCAATTACACTTATTAAAATTAATACTTATACAAATGATAGTGTTTAACCAAGCAGCAAGTCTATCAGGAACACGGAGCCACAGTGCCACTAAATAAATGCAAGTACTCTCAAAGGTTAAATATTTTCTAAAAGACCAGCCACAATGAAAGGTTTAGATATATTTAATAATAAATAATAAAAAATATAAATACTGAATATCTGTTTACAATAAACAGCAGAGTTTCATTCACAGGAAATATAAAAAACAACACAGATGGAAAGACTTAAACAGATACAGGGAAAACATTTAGCTAATCTCATATTTTTGCTAATTGGCTGAAGAATTACTGCTCCATAGTTACTTAATAAAGCAAGGCAAGATGAACGTGGATGAGTACCTCACATCTCTCACTAGTATTCAAATACAATTTCAGTGCTGGCTACATAATGACATCACATCTGGTCACCAGACTCTGTGGTTCCCACACTGCCCTGACTAGAAACTGAGCCAAGATCTGGCACTGATGTGTTACAATACACATACATAGAACTTTAGCTAAGGTTTACTATAGCATCTGGAAACTGTAAGACAATTCCAACACTTCCACCCTTCCTGCAGAAACTAACAAGCCATTATCTGGCACCCCAGGCTAGCAATTAGTTCACTACTAAGGACAGTAGAGTAGGATCCCAGCCCAGGCTCTTCACAGACATTGCACCTCTGGCTGCATTCAGACCTGTGAGATAATATCTTTATGGCCTAAACCAAGTCATTTAACATCAGGCTATTTTTCTTAATGTTAGCTGTGCGGAACTTAATTCCTTCCCCATTATCCTCTGTTTAAATATATACATTTCATCAGTTACAACAATACAGTCTGACATACATGTATATTTCCTTTCTGTCCAGCAGGACCCACTGTTGATACATTTTTAACACAAGCATCTGTACAAATAAGTATGATATTCAAATGACATATAGTTATTTACAAGAGTACACCTAGCTATGCTAGTATATGTTACACTTGCACTTCCCTACTATCCCTTGTCACAGGTGGCACTACCTCACATCATCACATCTTTCCCCCCTTTGAAGACTCAAGATAGTTTTTCAAGTGACCCTGGAGAAACATTGCTTGAGAGAAATGAGCCTGTCTGGGAACACATTAACCTATACACTCTCTTGAGAGCCTATCTGCATTGACATTGCTGACCCACTACTGTGCTGCACTGTCATGTCATATGATTGCAACCCTAGGCTCTACCTTGAGAACTTGGCATTTTGCTGGCTGGCCTGATGTATCCATGTTAAGGGATTCTGGTCTGTAACCACATGGAATTTCCTTCCATACCAATATGGCTAAAGACTCTGCAGTGCCCACTCTATGGCTAGACAATCTTTTTCTACAGTTGCATAACATTCTTCTCTGGGTTGGAGTTTATGGCTGAGATGTACAACAGGGTGATCTTCTCCCTGTGAGGAAACCTGGCTGAGTACAGCCCCCACTCCATAGTTTGAAGTATCCACCTGCACAACACATTATTTGCTGTAATCTGGACTGGCTAGGACAAGGGGTCCTCCAAAAGCCCCCTTTAAGCTCTTGGAATGCCTGCTTCCAGAATGGGGTCCACACAACCTTATATGGCCTGTTTTTTCTCATCAGGTCTGTGAGGGGAGCAGCTATTGCACTATAATTGGGAACAAACTTTCTATAGTACCCCCTGTCCCCAAGAATGCCCTCATCTGCTTTTTGGTAATAGGGGAAGACCATGCCTGAATAGCTTCCACTTTGGTAAGTACTGGCCTGATCTTACCACTCCCCACTCTATGTCCAAAGTAGGTGGCCTCTGCCTAACTCATCTGACACTTACTGGGCTTAATGATCAACCCTTCCCTTTGCAGTCTGCCCAGGGCCTCCCTGACATGCTGAAAGTGCTCTTGGCAGGAATGGCTGTAGATCATCTGGGTAAGCAAGGCCACAATCTCCTGCTCCTGCTAGGATACAATCTACCAGCCTCTGTAAGGTTGCTGGGGCATTTTTCATCCTAAAGGGCATCTTTGTGAATTCGTATAATCTGAATGGAGTCACAAAGGCTGACCTTTCTCTAGTGGTGAGAGTCAAGGACACCTGCCAGTAGTCCTTAGTCAGATCAATAGTGGTCAGATACCTAACCCCACCCAGCTGCTCTAAGCCTTCATCTGTCCTAGGCATGGGGTAAACATCTGACTCTGTTTGACTGTTCGGTTTTCTGTAGTCCACACAGAACCTGGTGCTGCCATCCTTCTTTGGTACGAACACCACTGAGGAGACCCAGGGACTGCTGGACTCCTGGATTACTCTCAGTTCCAACATTTCTTCTATCTCTTGCTCGACTTCTGTCTGACTCACTCAGGCATCCTGTATGGGGCCTGCCTGATAGGTCTTTGGAGTCCTGTATCAGGTCTATATATTATCTTGGAGTTGATATATTTAGTTAGGCGGGTGTGGGGGGCACAGTCCACCACATTGGGAGGAGTGGGGTCGAAGCCCCCACTTTGAAATGTTTGAAGTGGTGTGTCATTTGTGGTTGTCCAAGCGATTTTATTCCCTAGGGAAAAAAAATCACTGAATTTGCCGTTTGCATAAATGGCAGTTTGACGTTTAGGGGCCGATGAAAAGATGTTCAATGTTTAGCCTTTTTGATGAGGTAATATAGATCCCCTGTATCCACATGGTGCTGCACCAGATGGGTGCACCCAGGTTTCCCAGTGAACATGTCCCCAAACTTCTGAAACACTGGTCAGTTTCTCAAACCTGGGTAGGGGATAGCCTTGCTGAGGAGATCAGTCATCAGATCCTCCTCAGACTCCTTCTACCACCCACTGCAAATACTCAGCACAAGGGCCTCTCTATCATGGTAAGGCTTCATCATTTTAACATGGTATAGTTTGTGCCCCTGTCTTCTGCCTAGCAGTTTCACCATGTAGTTAACATCATTGACCTACCTTACTACTTGGAAAGATTCTTGCCAAGCTGGCTGCAGCTTATTGTGTCTGACAGGAATGAGCACCATAACGTGCTGTCCCACAGCATACTCTCGGGCTCAAGCATTCCTGTCATACCAGACACTTTTCTGCTGTTGGGGTCCTACCAGGTTGTCCTGGACCAAGCCCATGAGCTTCCTAAGCCTTGTCCTGAGGTTTAGGACATATGCCACAACAGACTACTTGTGGGATTCACACTTATCCTCCCACTCATCAAGAATCAAATCCAAGGGCCCCCTCATCCTATGCCCAGACAGCAGCTCAAAGGGTGAAAAACCTGTGGATTTCTGAGGTATCCCTCTGTATGCAAACAGCAGATGGGGCAAATATTTGTCCCACTCTCTCTTAAACTGGTCTGCAAATGCGCTTAGCATTGCCTTCAATATAGAATTTAACCTCTCCAGAAGACCATTAGTCTGGGGGTTGTAGAGGGTAGTCTTTAGGTGCTTCAACCCACAGTGCTTCCACAGACAAGCCAGCAAGTCTGATATGAAACTGGCACCTCTGTCAGTTAGTATTTCTCTTGGGAAACCTACCCTGCTAAAAATATCTAAAAAACATTTGCCACCTTCCTTGCCTCGGTAGAGGACAGAGCCACTGCCTCAGAGTATCTAGTAGCATAATTTACTACCACTAGGATATATTTTTTTCCCTGTGGAACTTGGGGTACTCAGAGGCCCCACAATATCCATAGCTGCCCTCTGAAATTGCTCCTGAATCACAGGCAAAAGCATCAAAGGAGGTTTGACCTTGTCTTCTGCCTTGCCTAATTTTTTGGCACTGCTCACAGGTTCTGCAGTACCCTGTTACATCCCTTGCAATCCCAGGCCAATAAAAGTTCTGCATAGTACATCTCTTGGTACGCTTTATGCCCATATGACCTGCAAAAGGAATGTCATGGGCTATGGCTAAAAGTGCCTGATGTTAGGCTTTGGGCACTACCAACTGCTGTATTACCTCACCCTCTACCCTTCCCTCAGGGGTCCACTCTCTATACAGTAACATTTTGTTCCCGTATACAGACTCCCCTTTTCTTTGAGAATCAGGTGCATCCCTAGCTACCTCCCTCAAGCCTCGTAATGTTGGATTCAACAGCGGAGCCTGTCTCAACTCTACCATTGTGATGCTTCCCAGCTCCCCTTCCACAGGAAGTATGGTATCTTCTGAGAGTGGTGCTTCACTGTCACCTCTGCCCTTGCAGTCACCCTGTCCACGGTAACATCAGTACTTATCAGCAGCTGTGTCTCACCTTCAGGCTTACTGCTACAGGGTAGCTCCCTTCCTGAAATAGCCACATCACCAACCCAGGCTTCATTTGCAGGGTCTGTCTGGGTCTCTCCCAAGCTACTTGACCCACAAGCCTGTCTCCAAGCCTGACTGTGTGTAACTGCATGCGCACAAGGTACTGTATTAACTAAATCATTCTCTATCAAGACATCTACATAGATATCCTCAAACACACCTACTTGCTTTCTTCTTTTTCCACCCCCCAAGTCAAGGTGAAGCCTGATCAAATCTCTGACTGGAATGGACTGGCCAGGCAAGTACTGCTCCTCTTTAACCACTGCAGGCTTCACAATGGTTACATCAGAGGTTGTGTCTCTCTTGGCAGTGGCCTGTTTTCCATCCACTAAGATAGGATACAAACTCCAGTGATAGTTTGCTACGCCTGTTGTTTCTAGACAACTTACCACTGACATGCTGTTATTTGCACTTGCTGGTTCCCTCACTTTTTGTTCCCCACCTTGCTTCATTTGACATTTGTATACTACATGGCCCCTCTGGTTACATTTAAAACATCTAAACCTTGACCCTGGTCATGTACCAGGATAAGTGGCTTCCCCTTTCACTGTTGGACTCTGGTGGGGTGGTTTAAGCTGCCCACCATGGGTTCCCTTATATCCATGTGGAGGACTGGGTATCTCCTTCTTGTGCTGGGGTGCCCTGCTTGCTAAGTAGAGATCCCCTTTTCTCCCCAGCACATCTGCAGAGTTACACTCCCAGTCTGCCAACCAGATTCTCATGTCCTCAGGCAGAGTGCTAAGGGCTTGTTCCCTCATCAAAAGGTCTGCCAGCCTTTCAAAAGTGGTGACCTGACACCCACTCACCCACCTATGAAAATAAGTACTTAGCTCAGCAATATAATCACATACACTTTCATCTGCCCTATGTCTATGCTCACAAATTTTTTTCTGCAAGCTTCAGGTAACTTAAAACATCTCAATAAACATTGTTTTACCTTGTCATAATTTAAACAATCAGTATTAGACAGTTTAGAAACAGCAGTTACAGTTTTACCACAGAGTAAGGGGGTCAGGAACTGTACCCAGAGCCCTTGGTCAACATCATACTGTTTACATGCTCTTTCAAATATATGAATACAATTATCAAAATTATCATCTTCTGTATACTGTGGAAGACATTTACCAGCCTTTGTTGATTCTGGGCTTCAGTTATTCCCTTCCCCATTGCCTCCATGTTCCTGTCAAACAGTCAGCATGTCCTTCTCATGTTGATGCTGTTTCTCATTTTCTTCAGCCTCCAAATGCCACAGTCTCTCTGCCAATTCTAATTCCATATGTTTTTTTTGCCTCCAGTTCAAGTCTTTTTAACTCCAGATGGATTTTTAAGTCCTCTGAGGAAAAAGTGAACAGTTATGTTTCTGAGGGCTGCACATTCCCATCACTAGACTGGTTGTCTTCCTGGTTGCTGGTCTGTGCTGCTGCTGTGACTAAGGCTGAAATAATTTCTTCTTTAATCGGGTTGGGATGCACCAGTCCTTTGGATTTGCACATCTTAGCCAACCGGTTCACTGTCAGCTTGCCTTAATCCTCTGCTGACATCTTTGCCTGCTTTCCCTGACTAAAGTAAACTAAAAAAAAATAAATAAATAAAACTGTTGTGAAGAATGAAACTCTGTATGTCTACCTTGTGGCTACTGAGAGTATGCACACCTTTAGTGACAACTATGTACAGGCTACAGAAGTTCAATTAATACCACCACATGTACATGCTGGTCTCTGTGTAGGTATGAATGCTGCTCGTTTCCTCCTCATAACAGGTGTGAAGTCTTAGTCAAAAAGTATCCATTCTGAGCCGATTGTATGGCACAGCCCTGGTTTCCATAAAGGAGTCAGCAATGTTTCTTTTATTACATATGTGCTGAACATGATTTGCTTAAGTTTGGCATACAAGGCTCTCCCAGGCACTCGGGCAGCAGTATGAGCATGTTCTGTCTGGATATCCAGTTCTGGTAACTGAGTCCACTCCACCAAATTCTTCATGATATATTCCTTACAATTTCTCCCCTCCACATTTTCTGGCACTCGTGAGATCCTAACATTTTCCTTCTTGTTCGATCTTCCATTTCTGTAATAACTGCCTCTGGTAGTTCCTTGCTTCAGTTATTTCTCCTATCAGTCTGTCATTTTCTTTCATGTATGATTCAGATTTGGAGCTCATCGACTTTAGCTCCTTGAGCACATCTCTGAGTGCTACTTCTTCATTATCATTGTAGTCCAGACATTGAAATGCCATTTTCCCTTCTGCGGCCAAAGAATTTCAACTCTTCTTTCCTTTCTGCCTACTACTTGCTGATTTTCCTTTCTTCTCCTTCCTTATGAACATCAAACCACACTGTGGTGGATTATCTTCATGTTCAAATTGCCTTTGTCAGTACTTAAAGATGTAAAACATTCTTTTAACTACTTCTTTAGCAGATCTGCATCTCTGATGACTACTCTCTCTGTGCCATGTTAGAAGTCTCAGTAAAGAAGGTTTAAGGTATTACACTGTGAAGACTTTAGCTTTAGTTGAGTTCTTCTTGCAGTTTTTAGTGAACTGTTTATGTAACTTTTTAACTCTGTGGTTTGGGTATCATTTCAGTACAGGCAACTCATAAACAGTTCACCAAGCTTGCACAGAATTTTCTTAGCAATGAACCTCCTTTTCACTTTCTGGGAGTTTACCTTCAAAATCAGGACACCTTTCTTGCCTTACACAACTAAGAACTTCCTTATGTTCATCATATTGCTTTACTGCAACTGGAATTTCAGGAGCCTACTCCAGTCCCTCCTATTCTTCCACATTTATAGGATGTTTATTACAGCCTATAACTTGCCAAATAGCCAGCTTCCTGGCCTCAAGAAAGCAGACAGATTCCATGAAGTTCCTCAGTCTTATACATTTTTATTCTCTTACTCCAGATCAGCCCCAGCGGTTACACCTCAGGATTAACTCAACTGCTGCTAAACATCTGATTAATATCAATTCCTCCTCTTCTGATAAGGGTGGGAAAGCATTTGATAGATTTGGGTAAATATGTATTCTTCTTCAGCACTTATTTTAGAATTTTCATTTATCAAGTTCATATGTTACTTTTGCTTCTTTTGAGAATATGAGGAACACTGCTGTTTATTTTCCCCTCATCTGAGGATGAAGTATCTTTATGTAAACCTTTTGCTTCTGTATCGTGAGTGGTTACCCATTCTTTGAAATGTGCTTATAATTCTGCTGATCCCACTTTCAGAGCTGCTACTGGAACTGTTATGAGGAGGCTTGCATGATTACATAGTCAAAACTTCCTGAGAATGTTAAATCCGAAATTCTGTATTCCCCACAGGGAAACAGTCTTTAGATCATGTGCTGCAGATGTCCTTAAAAACGTGGGACGAGAGAGGCAAACTAATCCAGGGAATTTCTCCAATTTTTCAGCCTTCCTTCTCCAAGTTTTCAAAGAGGTTTAATGCTACATCTTCAATTTCTCAGATTTTTTAGAACTTCCTTCTCTACGTTTTCCAGGGAGCTGAATGCTGCATTTACGACTTTTTTACAGAAACAAAATAATCAGATACAGCAAGCTGCTGGTAATCAGAGTTTTAAAAAGCAAGGGCAGGGATGCTCCAAGATGAAAGATGGAACCTGTCAGAAGAAAGGACAGTCTAATAGGCCTAAATGACTATCTACACCCCCACCCCACCCTGGCAAGACTTAAATGCTCCTTAAAAATATGAACCTCCATATCTCTCTTTAGCAACATATAGTCTCAGGCATGTGTTTTCTGAAAGTAATTCATCATGGATATAGATAGCAGTGAGAATCTATTACTCACTTTCAAGGGATTCCTCCTCATCTGCCAGATCAAGCATCTCTTCCCCCCCTAGTCATTAAGCATCTGTTGATTCAGGAGATGGGCAGTGGTACCTCCACCTCAGATAGCAGAAGGTTTTACTCAAGAATGTTTTTGGTGCCAAATAAAGAGGCTTCATGCAGAATAGTTCTAGATCATTCATATTTAAAGCAGTTTGTAATAGTTTCCACATTCAGAATGTGATCTCTTCATAACCTGTTACCTCTCATTCTCTATTTTTTTTTGCTATAGATGTAAAAGATTAGCATCACATTCCTATAGCTTTAAATTTCAATTTCTTAAGTTCTTCTCTGTCTGGAAAACAATATTCTGCATTACCCTTTGGGCTATCCACTGCTCCGAGGGTATTTATCTAGTGATAGCCTAATGCAAACTGCAAGGTACTGACATTTTTTTCCTTATTTAGGTGACTTGCTTCTCTTTGCAGAGTTTCTAGAGAACATCCAAAAGTCTTGCTTAACTCCTTTGCTCAGAATTGTTTTTCTATTGTCTCCTAGTACCTCAGCTCAAAGAGGCTTTCATCCACTGGATAAAGCAGATCTATATCTATTCTTGATTTTTTCCACTCAAGCAAATCTTTATGCATGAGAATTTCTTAGGACTCTATGTCTTATGACATCTAGGATTCTCATGATTCCTCTAGCAAGACTCCACATGAAAAAATCCAGTAGTACCTAAAATCACTTTGGTTCCAGCATCAACATCTCCTGACATTCCAGATTCAAGTTTTGAGCTTTGTGAAAAGGGAAATTTGTTGGAGCAATGACCACTTTTATCTGAGTCCAGGTCTCCCATTTTCCTATTCAGCTCCAGCACATTCTGTAAAAGCAGATGCTTCAGCCTTTGCTTGGGGAGCTATGACTTTGAGGATAAATGTGCAGGGTTTTGGAACAGAAAAGACAGAGTCAAAACACATACACATAAAAGAGATGTTAACAATAATAAATGATCTGAACTCTGAAAAGCATTTATGGTCTTTTGGACCATTACAAGTGGTTACAACACCACAGTAGTGTGGTCCATAAAAAATGGGGGAAGGAGCACCAGATTCTATACTCATGTAGACTAGTCATGATAACCTGGGATATAGCTTCAGTACAATTTCACTTTATAGGCATCCTACATCCCATCAGAGCAAAACCTTATACAAGATAAGTTGAGAAGTACCAGGACAGACCCTCATGAATAGAAAATGAATCATGGAGTCTTCCAGGAATTGATCTAGTTGTTGGGAAGACTTCAGATAGATCTTTTTGCCTCTAGTCATAAAAATCACTTGGCAAAATTCTACTCAAAGACTCCATGCAAGAAGGCCTGGAAAACAGATGCTTTTTCTTTTCTTTGTTCATGAATATTCCTGTACATTTTTCTAATCCTTCTTTTAAAATCCAAAGTCATTCTGAAGATTCAGAAGAGCTATCCAAAAATCATTCTGGTGACTTCCTTCTGTGTCAGGCAACAGTGGTTCTCCCTTCTTTTGAAAATGGCCAAGGATGATTACCATACATTTCCACACACACTGGACCTTCTCACATAAGACAGGGGAGTGACTGATCTATCCTATCTCAAAACAACTGCAAATAACTTTCTAGAAGTTAGAGTATTAATACCTTTTAGGTACCTATTTTCTAAGGATGTGCAGCAGATATTAAAGGAGGCAAGAAAACTTGCTATTTGGAAATCATATAGTAGTGAATGAAAAAAGATTTTCTAGTTGGTGCCAAGACAAGAACCAGGACCCTTTTTAGGTGAGTGTTTATCCACTTTTGCATTATACATGTGAATTATCTTTTGGCTTATCATACTCCTCCATCAAGGTACATCTGTTGGCCAATTCAGCATGTCTGCCCATGGATCCCCCTCTTTCAATTCATTCACATGTCAAAATGTTTTTGAAAAAGGTGTTGCATACTAACCTCCTAGAAAACAGGTGGCTCCTCCTTAGGGCTTTAATTCTGTCCTGGAAAAATTAAGTCTTGCTCATTTGAACCAACTCATCAAGCTGATTTGAGGTTCTTAACATGAAAAACATTTTTGTTGATTGCTCTGACTTTTGCAAGACTATCAGAGTTGCAAATTCTTTATGGTGGGTCTGTTAGAACAATTAGGCTGGAATGCAATACTTTGTTTTATAGACAATGTGTTTGGAGGAATGCTTATTTTTCTCCTTTCCAAACCTATTGTTCGAGGTTGCAATCAAGATAAAAATTAAGGCAGCTAACATTAACCAAATTAAATTTTGTATAACAATAGATTTATTAGCAAATAAAAAATAAATTATTAATTTATTTTCAACTTGGCTTGAATCAATAAAAATGGACTTGCTGTAGAGCATGAAAGTCAGAAAAAAATATCTAATTACTTACATCACTTCCAGTACTATCTACTGTAATCTATGTTTGGTGTCACCAGACCTTACCATGAGACCATCCTTTAACAGAAATCTTTTTGGTTATACACTGCCTTGAGATCATGGTTATTTTGTAGGTAACTTTTAGCAAGCTTATTCACACTAGTATCCTGGATGATATGATAAAACTTCCCTACACTCTCATCTTCCTGCTATATTTTTACCAAATAACAAACAGGCTTGTTACTATACAAGTGAGAAACATGCTTCTGTTCCTGAATTTTTTACTGGCACTTAACCGCATCAACACTAGTTTGGACTAGAGTAAAGTCCCAGGTTTTATCTTCTAAGGTACCTTCCTTAGCCATGGCATTAGGTAGGTCATTTCCAGTTTTGTCTGCTCCCTGTAGTTTTCAGTGACCTTTGCCCTTTTATCAGTACACTGTTAAGCCATGATATTGCACTAAATTGTCTGCAGCTAGGATTAGTTTCACAGACACAACTCTTCTTCCTTTAGAGTTGAGCATGCCATTTATTTTCCAACCTGGCAAATGTGTAAGGAAGTTATGTCAAGCATAACCAGAGTCTATACAGATTACAAGATCCTGCAAATTGAACTGGACTGCTGTTTCAACAGCTACATATACAGTCTCTAACTCAGCATACTGTATAGTTTGGTGTTAAAGCTGGTACTTGATAGTAGGGTATGGTTTATTTTTATGCCACCCTACCCCCAAAGCCACATACCTGTTTCTGTGTGAGCAAAAGAACAGGCATCCACATATGCTTTTGAAAGGTATTGGCACACATTTTCATCATAATGTTAATGTATGTTTTGCTACCTAGCAATGTCTAATGGTGAGTCGTGCTTAGGGTTGCCACCTTTTAAGCGGGCTAAAGTGGGACATGGGGGTGTGGCCAATATGACACTGGCCACACCCTCTACTGTGACGTCACCATCAGAGTGGTGAAGAAGATGCTGTTATGGGTATGACAGATAGCTGCTTGAGTAGCAGCTGGATGGGTGACTGATGGATGGATGGATGGCTGAATGAATGGATGTATGGCTGGATGGATGGCTGGCTGCATGAATGGCTGGATGGCTGGCTGGCTGGATAGAGAGAGGCTGGATGGATGGAGGATGGCTGGCTGGCTGGCTGGCTGACTGGAGGAGAAGGATGGCTGGCTGGCTGGCTGGATGGAGGAGGAGGATGGCTGGCTGGCTGGAGGCTGGCTGGCTGGCTGGATGGAGAAGGTTGGCTGGCTGGCTGGCTAGCTGGCTGGCTGGATCGCTTGTTATATAAAAAAAGAAAAAAATTGTGGTCTTGTTTATCGGCTGTAGAAGTGCTTAAAACAAAGCGCTCCTACAGCCGTGATCTTTGCAGGGCTAAAAGCTAACACCTGGCTCACACAAACATAGCAGGACTTCCTCTGCAAAGTCCCTACTTGACCTGCTACAGTAAGACTATTGTGAACCGCAGAAGGTGTGTTGCTGCCAGCGAGTCTTGCATAACTCATCCGTCCATCTAATTCCTGAAAGCTGTGGGAAAATTGCAGAGGGCTCTTCCTGCCCCAATCCCCACACTTTTCGTGAATTGCAGCCAATCGCTGCACAAATTAAAGCACCCAGACCTAACAGGCAGCAGCTTTGCCTGCAGGTCTGGGATGGTGACGTAACTGAATTGCCGTGAAAATGCTGGAAGTAATTGCGACTTTTCCATGACAATTCAGTGCGATCGCAAAAGCAGGACTTTTCAGGTCCCACTACTTGATACGGCGGGCAACGGGATAAGGTGGCTTAACCCGTGAGTGTCCTGCTGACAACGGGATGGGTGGCACTAGCAACCTTAGTTGTGCTGAAGTAGTTGCTTAGGTTCTTCAGAATTTGTGCAGTCATGCATCTGGAGATCTGTCAGTCCTTGGGCAACTAAGTTTTTTGTTTTTGTCATATTTTATTTCCAAAGGTTAGTCTTTGAGTGCTAAGGTCCAGGCTACAATTCAGCTGCTAGACATATTAACATCCCTTAGTTTCTGCCTTCCCTGAAGGGTAATGGGCTGATGTGTCTGTCCCACAACCTTCTTACAAGAAATATAGTTTTTGAATTTCATTACAATCCATTAAGTAGAAAAGCGTGCCTTTTCACACTCTTTTTCTCTACCTCACAAAGGCTCTTGCTAGCATAAGCTACAGAAACTGGTACTATAATCCAGCACTCCATGCCCTCAGCTTTTCAAGTGAAGAGGAAAAGCAAAAAAAAAAAAAAGCACTTCACTGCAAAATGACCCACTCAAAAAAAACGTTTGCGTTAAATAGCAAGGAAAATAACAGTAATTCCATTTACTGGCACACCAACCAAGTATCCACACACAAGACACGCCTCCCCTCCCTCCTGCCCCAGCCATTCAGATCCCATTTATATGCTCTACCCCAACCCTCCTTCAACTTATTTTATAAAAAAAATGTAGCAAACAGTTGTTACTGTTTATATTCTGCGTGCAAAGACCACTACAGTACTCATGTTTTAATTTAAAAAAGAAATCTTTTTAAACTGCAGCAAACTGATTGGTACAAATGTAACAAATATTTGCTACAGTTTGCACAGAGCGCTGCAATTCTCAAGTTTTAGCTAAAAAAAAAAAAAAACTCTAGCAAACTATTTGCTACAACATAGTGAGCAGTTGCTGCAGTTTAGACCACACACAGAATGCTACAACCCTCAGGTTTGACTGTAAATGTAATACTGGCTTTTAAAAGCCAGTATTGCATTAAAGAGAGAGAGAGAGGAATTGGCTGATCACTCCCCTGACACTTTTGTGTCTGGGGCAGTCACCTCTTTTGCCCTGCCCTAGCTACGCTACTGATAAGCTATAACATGGTGATCAGAATCATGCCTTTGATATAGGACAGCACTGATACTGCTGTCAGTATACCCTGTTTCTAGACAGATGTCCTTATCGATTTGTGGGTATGCCAGGGATGGGGCCTGACTCATGCTATCCATTAAAGCTTGCATGGCTTTTTCCTGTTCTGTCCCTCATATCCAGGGTTCTGATTTTTTTTTGCAGCTTGGTGAAGGATATGCCACTTCTGCATAGTCCTGAGCAAACTGAGTGGAGTAATTGAAGACACCTAGGAAACTTCTTAGCCCCCTAAATTTTTTTGGAGGGTTAATATACTGAATACCCCCTTTTCTTGCTCTTTTGAGGGTGCAGCCCATGTGGTCCAATTTTATACCCTAGATAATTGACCTTGTTTCTGAAACTGTCCTTTTGGGAGGGTAAATTCACCCCAGAATTCTTTAGCTGGTTTAACACATAAGTGATTTTGGCCAGATGTTTCTCAAAAGTGTTGCTTTTGATTAGGACATCATCCTCATAATGCAGATTGCCTCTACTTTCTGCATCAGGCATGTCTTTGTGCAGGGAGATATTGAAATCTGCAGCGGAGTTTAGGTACCCAAAAGGACTGCTATTCCAGGTGTACTGTTTCCTACCTAACCTGAAGCCAGTTTGTATTGGTCTTGGGATGGACCTTCAGGATCAAAATCCATTTGAGATGTCCATTGCCATAAAATATTTTTTACCATCAGCTCTAGCCAAGTATTGATCTAGATATGTCATGGGCCAATGAGATGAGGGCACTTGTTGATTCAGCTTTCAGTAGTCAATAATCAGCCTCCACTTACCTGTGGGCTTGAGAACAGACCATATAAGGGAGTTGTACATAGCGTTTACCTGCTTATAATCCCTCCCTCTTTCCTTTAGAATATCCAGAATCTCCTGGATATGTTCGTTAGATGGCAGTGAGATCCTGTAATGATGTACATACACTAGGCCCATACAAGGATCAGTGGGCACCTGAGTAGCATGAAGACCAGTTAACCCACAATCATAAGCATCTTTTGCAACACATCTGCAAACTAATTAAACATCTCATGCACCACTTCACAACTGCATACCTGAATAGCCTGTTCAACCTGCCTCTGGAAATCTGGGAAAGGCAAGTTATTACCAAGTGCTACTTTGTCTTCTGTCATGTCAGACATATTTTCAAGGTTATCTGTGCATACTTCTCTAAGTTGTTCTATCTTTTTCACTACATGAGACAACACAAGGTAATCACCATTAACTTCACAAGAACATATGTCCTCCTCATCAATGGTGTGATGGTCCCATCTCTGGGGCAGTAATCAAGGAGCCTCAATCCTCACCACTGACACTGGTGAGGGGTGGCCACTAGGAACAAAAATGGATACACACAGTATTTTCAGATGCAGCTCACTGCACCAAGCACAATTTCCCTTAACAGCACACAGGGAGCATGCTTCAGACCTGGGGCTGGACACTCTCTCTCTCTCCTGGCCTCAAACAAGACTCCACACTGACTGCTTTGGAGCTCTGTATCCCTGTTTCAAGTAGCTGACACACACACTTGCATAGTTGATCTCTACACACACACACACACACACACACACACACACACACACACACACACACACACACACACACACACACACACACACACACACATGCCTGGGAAAGACTGACAAAGATGTATGAGCTGTGCCCCCTCTGCCCAGACTATAAGGTAATTACTCTGCCACCATTCAGCTACTCTAAGTCTCATACAAGGGTACCCAATTATACTGAGTAAAATTAATACTAATACAAATGGTAGAGTTTGACCATTGCAGCAAGGCTTTGAGGAGTGGCAACAGTGTGACTAAAATAAGTATAAGTACTCTATATATAAGTATTATAGTATTCTCTAAAAGGCTGGCCACATTGAAAGGTGTAGAAATATTTAATAATAAATAATAAAATAAAAACATGAGAATACTGAATATCTAGTTACAATAAACACCAGAGTTTCAATTCAAGGAGACAGAAAAAATAATAGTTGGATAGATTCACACAGACGCAGAAAAATAATATTTAACTAATCTCACTATATTTTCCTGACTGACTAAAGAATTACTGTTCCTTGGTTACTTACTAAAGCAAAGCAAGATGAAGTGTGTTGAGTTACTTACTACAGCAAGGCACAATGAGGTGTGTTGAGTTGCTTACTACAGCAAGGCAAGATGAGGTGTGAGGTTGTTTGAGATATCCGTGAGAGATCTTTCCTGTTAGGTTGTGAGAAACAAAGTGCTGCTGCAAGAGTTCTGAAATATCTCTTACTAATATCAAAAGAATCATTTCAGTGCTGGCTATACAAAGACATCATATCTGGTCACCTGACTCAGGTACAATACACACCCAGAGGTTTCCTAAGATCAGTTGCAGCATCTGAAAGCTATAATACAATTTCAAAAACTTCCATCCTCTCAGGGTAGGAATTAATTCACCCCTAAGGGCAATACAGTAAGATTCCTAGTCCTGGTTTTCCCAGGCATTTTTGTTTCTGGCTGCAATCAGACCTGAAAAATAAAATCTTTATGGCCAAACCAACCCATTTAATTTTCAACCTATTTTTCAAAATTAGCTGGACCGAGATTAACCTATTCCCCTCCAGAATTCTCTGTTAAAACATATAAATGTAATCAGTTATAATAATACTGTCTGACACACATGTATAACTCTTTTCTGTCCAGCAGGACCCACTGTTGATGCATTTTTAACACAAACGACTTTACAAATACATTTTAAAAACAAGCATCTATACAAATAAATGTGGTACTCAAATGACATAAAGTTCTTTACAAAACTCCAGATAGCTATGTTGGAATATGTTACACATGCACTGCCCTACTCTCCCTGGCACAGATGGCACTACTTTATATCATCACATCTGGGACTAATTTCCTGCAGTAGAAATAAACCATTTGGCAGTGATCTCATGTCTTCTTTCATTTCAATGTTCTGTATAATACTTTCTGGTAACTCACCAATGACAGGAAAAGCTAACTCTAAATCATAGAAAGACTCCACTATTACTGTACCAAACTCAAAGTGAGCTTCTACAGCAATAGGATTTGCTGTTTGGTTGTGCACCAAAGCATGCATCACTCTGCAAGTACTGTCTAAGTAGGGTGTAGAGTATAATCTTAACCCCATGTCTTTCAAATATCTGTTAAGAGCAAGCAGTGCAGTTTGGGAAAGCATTTCTTGACCATTCATAATATTAGCTCTCAAGGAGAATTTTCTGACATTGGCTAGAATTACTTTAGCAGTTTCAGCCACAAGTTGGTATACCTGGGGCATGGTCAGCCCTGACTTCAGAGCTGGTGGAGTCACACTCAGGGGTATTAGATCATCTCTTGTATGTGACCACAGAATTTCAATGACTAGATCCACACACACACACACACACACACACACACACACACACACACACACACACACACACACACCCTTGCACACCAGGACATCTAGCCCCTTCACCTGTACAGGGTACTGCAATGTCTTTTGCCATATCTGAAAGCTCAAAGCATACATTTCTATGGTCTTTAAAATTTGCACATAATTTGGAACATCTTTTATCAATTCTGACTTTTTAACAAATTTCAGATCAGGCCTCTGTGTCTTTAGCATTCTATAACACATTTTTCATATTTCAAGCATAACATAATTTTAGATAATGTTAATTATTTTGCCTTAACTGACATACATATTTTATTTCCTTCTGACCAAATTCTGCAAAGAAATGACTCATTTTCTAGTGAATTATCCTTTGGATTTTCCACACGGGAGGTAGGGTGTTCAGAATGTCACACTGCTGCATCAGTGTTTGGATGATGTTCTGAGATAGCAGGGATTATTTATTTGGTAAACAATGTCATAACTCTGGCATTTATCATAAATTTTACTATATCCTGCCATGACCCATGTACCACATGTGTTCTCTGTTTCCATGGAGACACATCCTCAGAGTTTCCAACCATAAACACATCTGGCACATAAGTCACAAAATTAATTTCAATAATTGTGTCATCTTTTTCTAAATAGCATAATTAATAGGTTCATAGGTTCACAGGTGTGTACTAGGTTAACAACCACTGCATCATTTTTAAGTCTAGCCATGCATCCCGAATCTCTGACAAGTTCTAGTACCCTTGATAAGTGTAAGCAGGGGCTTGGGAGATTAACCATTTTCAGGCTGCCTGTGTCCATTAGGGACATATGTGTCAAACCAGGGATGAATTTCCTGTTCTCCAACCAATTGTCCAAGTTACACTTGAATTAGATTAAGGAGGAACCCTGCTTCACATGGATGGGGAGCCTGTTCCAGAGAAAGGGTAGTCTCTTGGATACATACCTGTCTCTTCAGCAAATCCTATTTATATCAAAAGCAATTTTTATGTTTTTATAATGGATAATTCTTGTGCAGTTTGTTTTACGATATGCAGGAGGTCCATCAAGGTGGGGTTTGACAATGCCTCATATGCCAAGCATAGATCTCCCCTCAACAGTCTACAGGAGACAGAGCATAGAGATAGGGCTTTGAGATGGTCTGCATAGGACATGTTACTGATGCTCTGTATTCTTTTAGTGAGGAACCTCTCTGGGTGTTCCAGTTGTTGGAGGTGCCTGATTAGGTACATACCAAAATGGGCACTGCACTCAGTGATACGTCTGAAAAATGCTGAATACAGTGAAGCAATGACCTCCTTGGAACTAAATTCCATACCTTTGTTTATAAGCTGCACAACACCAGAAAGATTTCCTTACTACTGTAGACATGTGATGGTCAAAGGCTAGATTACTGTCTGTTTGTGATCCCAGGTCCCTAACTACTGGATCAACTCTTAGAGGCGTATTGTTAATATGATAGTTATCAGGAGTGGATGACTTCCTGAAGGAAGGATTTTTTTTGGCATTTAGTTTTAGTCTCTGGCTGTGACACCAGTTATTTTTCTGTCAGCCCTTTCTGGAAAACATTAGTATTATAGGTGTGTGTGTGTGGAGTTCTATGACCTCTTCTAATTTGCAATGGCCATAGGCCATAGGTCCTAGACACTGACCTTGACTTTGAAGAGATAGATGCCAAAAAGGAGCTGTCCCAGGACTATTCCTTGAAGGACTCCACTGGTAACTGTCCTCTTTGTCAAGTGAACTCCTCAATTCTAACTCCCTGGGTCCTGTCCATGAGCCAACTGACTATCCACCAGGTGACACAAGGATTTATACCTAACCTCTTGATTTTGTCAACAATGCCTGAATGGGGTATTGTGTCAAATGCCTTGGCTAGGTCAAGGTAGGCAGTGTGAACCATTTTACCCTCATCCATTGCTTTACTGACCTTCTCAAAGAAGTCCACCAAGATGAGTAGGCATGACCTGCCCTTGACAAAACCAAACTGGGCTGGGTCCAGTGTCTAGAGGTTTCCTATGTCATTATTGATCATTTCTATGATAATTCTGTCCATGACTTTGCATTTAAGACTAGTGAGACTTAGTGGTCTGTTCTTTCTAGAGTATGTAGATGACCTGGGTTTGTGCAGGGGAATAATGTTTGCTGTTCTTCATTTGTGAGGCATAAAGCCTGTTTGGAGGCTACAGTTAAATAGTGCTTCCAGAGGGTCTTATATGTCATGTTTCACGATATTCAGAAGGTAGCCTGAGGTATTGTCTGGGCCCATTGATGTAGTGTTCTTAGCCTTAGAGAAGGCGTTGAGGACCTCTTCCCTTAGGGAAGTTACCTAGTGATAGTAGGGGAAGTTATATTTATTGGTATTCCTTAGAGGAGGCTGGGCAGAAGAGAAGGGTAAAGTTAGAGCAGTATTTGTCTGCAGTAGGTTTGCTACATCTTCTGGCTCATTATAGGTGGTACCATTAACAATGAGCTCTGCACACAACTGTGTACTGCCTTTGAGGTTGCAGACATAGCTAAAGAATGCCTTGTGGTTGTCCTTGGCATGATTGGCCAAATTTACCTGAAATTTGGCTTTGGTAGACTTTATTTGTCCTCTGAGTTGTTTGTTTAGTTTGATGAGCATGCTTTTATCCTGCTGGGTGAAACACCTTCTAATTTTTGCCATGACTTTCTTCCTTTTGTTATACAGCTTACTGATGTGATTCCACCAGGGTGGTTTGTTTTTTTAGTTAGTTTTATACTTCTTCCTGGTTGGTACAGCTGCCTCTGTGTGGCTATTAGCATGCTGCATAGAGGCAGCATGCCAACAGCTGCATAGAGGTAGCAATTAACATGCTTGTATAGTGTTTCTGTAAATAGTCCTATGTAGGCAGCAATTTTCTCAGGGTTTAAGGGAGCTTGTAATTTTGCCAGGTTATCACTTAAATACTTAATAGTTGGAAGTTACCCTTAGAGCAGTTCCTGAACATTTCAGGGTTAGCTGGTGTTCTGGGTTTTATTTTTACTTCAAAGGAGGCTATTTTGTGGTCTGACTTGATTCTACAGGCTTATGACTCTTTAAACTTTTTCCAAAGGAATCAAGATAATTTTCCTGTGACAACAAGACCCCATGAAAGTAGTCAATTATAGGCTTAATACTTTTCAGCAGATCATTACCAATTACTAGATCATCTCCTGGTTTGCTGATGACATACACTGGGTGTCTCATTTTCATTTTTCCAAATTTTAGCTTTACTCAGACTTTCCCAGGCTTGGTTATTCCCACATGTAGCCTATAACCTGCAGTACATCAGGTAGGATTTTCAGTCTGTTTGAATCTTTTAATGCTTTGCATAGCTTATTATAGAAGCCTCTTGACATCAGAGCTAGTTCAGTTCTTGAGTCTGTTAGGGCCTCATTATTTAAGCTATTTTCCACATTTACTTCAAATTAGAACCTATCTGCACTTCTCACAGGGGTTAAGTTGCCCTAGTGGAATTTGTTTTACTATATCCTTTGTAACAAGAAAGTGGCAGCACTACTGCCAGTAGAAGCTTTGAAAGTTTCCATTGAGAAATCACTTTTGGAGACAGTGTTTTGTGATACCTTTACCATGCATACTTCTTCCAAATCAGTAATTTTACCACAATTATTTACCTTAGCAGCCTGAGAGGAATTAGAAGAAAATAGACACTTGTTATTGGGAGTAGTATTGTTAGTAGGGGTACTACAGATCCCGGATGAGGAGGGAAAATAGGAAGCAGTGAGGATTTTTGGTTCCAGAGATTTTGGAACTGGGAGATCTTCTACCTGTTGCTTTAACTGTTCAAGCTCATTCTATAATCTGCTTATTTGTTCTCCAGTTCCTTCTCTGTGAGGGGAATCAGACCTGCCTCTGGAGTGGCCCTTATTATAGTGTTGATAGTCTCTGTAATAGTCCCTGCTAAAACCATGTCTCTGTCTCCCTTCATGTCTCCTGTCATTTTGTCTACTGGATCCTGTCTTCCATATACTAGTCCCTGGCTAGAATAGGATTGAGGGGGAGAATAAAATTGTGGAGGTCTGGGCTGCAGAGGCAACTCCACTGGAGTTTGTAGGGCAGAAAGCATTTGCTGTGCTGCAGGAGTTCTGGCACTAGGTTGTGCTTATTTTTGTTTGCTTTTGTCTGGTTTGTTGCCTTATGAATGTAGTTGTGCAGTTCCCTCTAAGCTAAGGGTATTAGAAGCTTTCACTTCTAGTACCTTGGCTTCGGTTGCATGCAATTTTTCCCCTCTTCTCTGTGGTAAGGCTTTATCCCTCTTAGTGAATTCCAAGACATCTACTGCCCTATTTACAATTCATTGTACATTCCAGGTTATTTCTAAGCTTTAGGGATAACTGTGCCCTAATATGAAATAGTACGTTCTAGAAATAACAAGACAAAGTTCAAGTGCAAAGCACCACGAAAACCAACTGGTAATAGACAATAAAATCCACGAACCTCAGGCTCCTTCTTTACTTTGAAAACTTTAATTTTAGATTTAACTTTAAAACAGCAAAGAACAAGTAAAAACACAATAAATCAAGCGCTTTCACCCAGACTCTCCCAGGCTTTTTCAAGACAAGTTATAAGCCATTTTCTTTGATCTTTTATACAGGAATGTTATGTGCAATCATGTGATCAATTAAACATTTAATTATTTAATTGTCACAGTTAGTTAACTCTTTGTTTCCAGAAAAAATACTTTTTAAAAATCTCCTGTGTGCTGATTATGTTGAATACCTGAGTAAAGAACTACTAGCAACATACAGTTCTTAGTTTCAATATAACAATAGTTTAGTTTATGGTGTTAAATGGTTAGAAAACCTTTAAGTTGTTTGCATATTTGCATTTTAAGTATAATAATGTGTAAACCTGCCATCAAATTATTACGTTGCAGTAAGATTTCATCTCATATAACAAATGTATAAAAATATTTTGAAACATTTAAAATGTAATGATACAAATAAAATAAATATAATAAATGTATAAATACATATATTGGCTGTTTTAAATACTTAAAAACTCTGTCTCAACAGCCCTGTTAAAATACATATTGAAAATACATTCCATAAATAAGGATTAAAAATATCCATTATCAAAACGCTTAGCAAATACCTGTTAAAAATGCGTATAAAAATGCATGTCAAAAAAATACATATTCAAAATACATTAAAAGTATGCATCAAAATACATGTTAAAAATACATGTTAGAAATAATTCGTGTGCAAGTCCAAAATGTGAACAAATAAACATTATAATTAGAGTTGTAATTATAATGTCAACATCTTGTACCAAGTATGTGTGCCGGATCTTACAGTGTTTGATAGCCATAGCCTCACTCTTCTTATTAAAATACTTGCATGTAAAAAACTTATTTGTAGATTATATACAACTAAATGTAAAAAATGATTTTACCACAATCATTTTTTACATTTAGTTGTATATAATCTACAAATAAGTTTTTTACATGCAAGTATTTTAATAAGAAGAGTGAGGCTATGGCTATCAAACACTATAAGATCCGGCACACATACTTGGTACAAGATGTTGACATTATAATTACAACTCTAATTATAATGTTTATTTGTTCACATTTTGGACTTGCACACAAATTATTTCTAACATGTATTTTTAACATGTATTTTGATGCATACTTTTAATGTATTTTGAATATGTATTTTGACATGCATTTTATACGCATTTTTAACAGGTATTTGCTAAGCGTTTGATAATGGATATTTTAATCCTTATTTATGGAATGTATTTTCAATATGTATTTTAACAGGGCTGTTGAGACAGAGTTTTAAGTATTTAAAACAGCGAATATATTTATTTATACATTTATTATATTTATTTTATTTGTATCATTACATTTTAAATGTTTCAAAATATTTTTATACATTTGTTATATGAGATGAAATCTTACTGCAACGTAATAATTTGATGGCAGGTTTACACATTATTATACTTAAAATGCAAATATGCAAACAACTTAAAGGTTTTCTAACCATTTAACACCATAAACTAAACTATTGTTATATTGAAACTAAGAACTGTATGTTGCTAGTAGTTCTTTACTCAGGTATTCAACATAATCAGCACACAGGAGATTTTTAAAAAGTATTTTTTCTGGAAACAAAGAGTTAACTAACTGTGACAATTAAATAATTAAATGTTTAATTGATCACATGATTGCACATAACATTCCTGTATAAAAGATCAAAGAAAATGGCTTATAACTTGTCTTGAAAAAGCCTGGGAGAGTCTGGGTGAAAGCGCTTGATTTATTGTGGTTTTACTTGTTCTTTGCTGTTTTAAAGTTAAATCTAAAATTAAAGTTTTCAAAGTAAAGAAGGAGCCTGAGGTTCATGGATTTTATTGTCTATTACGTTCTAGAAATACACAGCTTGAAAATCATCATTCTCTATATCTGAAAAATCATCAGCTGCAAAATACACATCCTTTGACTGGTTATTGAATTCTTTGGGGGGGCTCTGATTTATATGGCATTTCAAGGTGTAGGCAGATTTTATGGCCTATCTCCTACAGCAATACTTCCCATCCTCCTTTTTAAAAACACGCACAAGCTCTGTGGTTCATTAATATCTTCTTCAGGTACTTTCTGATCATCTGTGGACCACTTAATTATGAAACTTTGTTCCTCTCCACTGGTTATGGATAAAGCTGCAATGCATTCCTTTAACTTTCTAATATGCTGGGCGATATCACTCTTTTTTTGCTTTAGAATTGAACTTTCTGTCAAGAAGGTATAAGACCTCCACTACAGTTTTAGATGTTAATGACTCTTGTTCTCTTTGGTTCACACTTTTATGACTGGTAGGCCAGGGATCATGAGCATCAGATTCAGAGTCGATCTGGCAGTCAGCTATCTTCTTAGCTATACATTTTCTGGGTAGCTTCTTAGTGGTACTAAAAGACTTTCTCATTGTTTGCTTGAAGTATTTCCCCTTTCCTTCACTATAGCAACTACAGCTGGTACTTCTTTCTTCTGTGGCTATCAGCAATGATTTCATTTTATCATTTGGTTTGTTGAATGGTCTAGGTATCTGTGTCTCTGTTCATGAAATTCAGATTTCCATTTCTTTAAGTAATTCACATTAATCTGAGTACATCTCAAAAAAAAAGAAGTTATGTCTTACAATAACGTTCCATCTGTGTTGTTCATCTTCTTTCATTCATCACTGATGGGTTCGGTTCCGAGCCCTAGGAACCGAGTCGACCTTTTTACCAAGCTCGTGCCTGCCAAAAAACTCTCAAGCTAAGTTTCTACCTAGAATGCCCTTCTCCCTATTACCTCAGATCGAGTTTGCTAGAGAAAAAGAAGTAAAGCCGAGGCCACTTCTGCACAAATACCTTATGACACCACTTGGACCCAAAGCATCCCCCAAGAGCCTTTGGAGGGGGAAGGAGGGTGGGAAGTGATGTATGAAAGAAGATGAACAATACAGATGGAATGTTATGGTAAGACATAAGTTCTTTATCTGATGTTGTTAATCTTCTTTCCATTCATCACTGATAGGATAGAATCCCAAGCTACCTTGAGGTCCATGGGTGGCCCTTATGGAAGAACATTCCTAAGTACCATTGATCCGAAGGCAGTACTCCCTCTGGAGACCAAGTCCAATTTGTAATGATTGATAAAGGTATGAGGCTTAGCCCAAGTAGCTGCTGTGCAGATGTCATCCATGGAAGCCCTGGAATGGAAAGCTACAGATGTTGCCATAGATCTAGTGAATGAGCTTTAACTTTTGGCATAGGTTCGTTACTGAGGGAATAGATGAAACGTATGCAGTCTCTTAGCCATTTTGATAATGTAACCTTGGAGACAACATCTCCCATTCTGGGCCCAGAAAAGGAGATGAAAAGCTGTTCAGACTTATGGATAGGTTTGGTTCTGTCTAGTTAAAATCTCAGTTGCCTATGTACATCCAAGGAGTGAAGGCAGTACTCCTATATTGGAAAAATTCAGAAAGAACACTGGTAGGTCAATGGTCTGGCTAATGGAGAATTCAGAAACAACTTTGGGAAGGAAGAATGGATTTGCCCGAAGTGATACACTGTCTGTATGGAAGACCAGATAGGGCCTCTTGATACACAATGCCTGCAGCTCTGAGACACTAATGGCAGATGTGATGGCTACCAAGAACAAAGATTTCCAAGACAAAAACTTTAGGTCACATTTCACAGCAGGTTCAAAAGGTTTTTGAGTCAAAGACTGAAGGACTAAAGTGAGGTTCCATGGTTCCATAGGCTGTCTGACAGGAGGCCTGATATGAGAGGTTCTCTTGAGGAAGGCCTTGCATAGACGTAAAGAGATAAGAGGGGTGCCATCTATACCACTGTGGAAATTAGAAATTGCTGCTAGGTGTACTTGTATGGTAGAGGCTGAGACTCCATTATCAAAAAACTTAGCCAAGTATTGAAGTACCAAAGTTACTGGAGCTGAATACAGGTCTAGTATGTTATCCTTATACCAGATGGGCAACCTGTTCCATTTATCCTGATATAGTCATGTGGCGGATGGTTTATGAGAGGCCAGAATGGTGTCTGGAACAGGCGAGGAGAGATTAGCTTGCCTGGCAACTAATGGAAGTGGAGAAACCAAGTTGTCAGCTTGAGACTGGACAGATTTGGGTGGATCAACCCTTGGAGGTGAGTAATCAGATCTGGGAGAGGGTCCAGAATCCACGGCGGGTATACTAGGTGAGGCCGAAGGAAGGGGAACCAAACTTATCGAGGCCAGAACAGAGCTCTGAGGATCACCTTGCATCTCAACCAAAGAGCTTTCTTTAGAAATTGTGGAATCAGGGGAATGGGAGGATAGGCGTAAAGAAGTCCTGTTGGCCAATCGTGGATTAGAGCACCCCTGGGGCAAAATAGCTGCTGCACTTGTTCGAAGAGGAAGTGAAAAGATTGCAGCAAGGCTGGCCCCAGTGGCTGAAGATTTCTGTCGCCACCTCGGGATTGAGGGACCACCGTGAGGCAGGAGGATGCATCTGCTCAGTTTGTCCACAATTACATTGGAGCTCCCGGGAATTGCATTGCTATCAGAAAACATTTGGAAGCTATCACCCATTGCCAAATTCTCATGGCTTCTTGACACAGGGGGTAGGACTTGGTTTCTCCTTGCTTGTTGATATATCAGACCACTGACATATTGTCTGACTGAATTGCAATTGTCCCAGAAGGGAGAGCCAAATGAAAGGCCTGCAATGCTAATAGCACTGCTCTCAGTTCCAGAACATTGATATGCAGGTGGGCCTCTAAGGTGGACCATGTGCTTTGGACTGTATCCCCCTCCCCCACCTGATCAGGGAAGCATCCATGGTCACAATGGATCTGGGCTGAGGGGATTGAAATGGGCAACTCCAAAGTTCTGCATCTGGCCTCATCCACCAAAGGAGGTCCTGTTTGCAGGAGTTGGTTATTCAAATCTGGTAACAGAAGGAGTGATAGTTTGAGAACCATTGACAAAGAAGAAGCCATTGCAGGATCCACATATGTAGTTTTGCTAGAGGCACTGTTAGAATTGAAGCTGCCATAGAACCTAGGGCCTGAAGAACTTCCCATGCTGAAACTTTTGTTTGACAGAGTATCACTCGGAGCTGGAGCCTCAATCAGTGGAGGCTGTGGTTTGGGAGTGATACTAGACAGGACTAGGTATTGAACACTGCTCCAATGAATTCTATTTGTTGTGTAGGAGTAAGGTTTGATTTCTCCCTATGTATCATTATTCCCAACAATTTAGCCAGAGAGAGAGAGAGAGAGAGTATAATGCAGTGCTGTTACCAGAAGATGCCAGTCATCCAAATATGAAAACACCCAGAATCCTTGTAGTCTCAAGTGAGCTGTGACCACTCCCATGCATTTTGTGAACACTCTGGGGGCTGTAGGGAGACCAAATGGCAGGGCATGAAATTGATAATGACTGGACCCCAGCCGGAAGTGAAGCAGACTCCTGGAGTGTTTGTCCATCTTGATGTGGTAATATGCATCCAGGAGATCTATCGAGCACATCCAATCACCTTCTCTTAAAAAGGGGAGAATGGACTGAACTTTCACCATCCAGAATTTAGTTTGGGTGACAGACTTATTTAAGCTGCTGAGATCCAAAATGGGTCTCCAGTCCCCTGTCTTTTTTGGCACCAAAAAGAATCTTGAGTAAAATCTGGATCCACGTTGGTTTGGTGGGACTGGTTGGATGACTCTTTTTTGAGACAGCTTTATTATCTCTGAAGCTGCTTCTTCCCTTTGACTGGGTGCAACATCGGGAAGCTTTCTTGGAAGATGTGGTTGACAAGAAAGGGGGAAGATGTAACCTCTGGTGATGATACTCTGTACCCAGTGATCAGTGGTAATAGATTGCTAGGCAGCTTGGTGCAGAGAGAAATGACCCCCGAATGCTTCCAGAGGTAAGCAATTGGGCTGCTCCTCAGGAGTGCTGGTAAAGCTGTCCAGAGAAGGAATCACTGGAGCCTTGGTTATGAGGACCCCCCCCCACCTCTGTAGGGGTGTCTTCCGGAATTGTTACCCCCTCTGCCCCTGGGGGTACCATCATCATGTGCGGCACAGAAAGGACCCTGAGATTTTTTGTGTCACATTTTCCCACTCCTCCGATTCCTGAAGAAGGTATGTTGAGGACTGGAAAACCATAAGCCTATGGCAGACAGGGTCTTTCCATCTTGCTCACACCTGGCTAGCATGTCCTTCACTTTGGGGCCGAAAAGGAATGATGCTGAGATGGAAGCATTCAAAAAGGAAGACTTGAAGGGGTCTGCGAGGTCACAAATGCGCATCCAGGCATGACACCGCATGACAATGCCTGAACCCACTGCTCTAGCCACCCCTTCAGTCGCATGTGAAAGCAACCTCATGGACAAGTTGGATATCGATTCTAGGGTTGTGAGCTGCGAGACCATTTTGACTCTGACCTCATCAGACAACTGTCCTGTGAGCATCCCAGAGAGTTTGGAGATCAAGTCCTTCTGCAGCCTTGTAAAATGTGACAAATAGTTCAGGGACCATATAGCAAAGGTCCCTGATGCAAAAAATCACTTCCCAAGTCTGTCCACTGCTTGGGACTCCCTGTTGGGTGGGTGGACAGTGGGACTTTTCTCAGCCAAGTCCATTTTTGTGGTGACCACTACCATAACATTGACTGGTAACCCTTTGGACCAATGTGGGTTGTCCTTGGGAGGTGAAAGAATTTTGTCAGATCTCTGAGGGATCACCTCAATGGAATCAGGGTTCTTCCAAGCATGCTGCACGATGAGCTGGACAAGCTCGTCGGCAGGTGAGGTCACCCAAGAGGTAGAAGGCTGTGTGCGGAAAGCCTGCAGGACCATGGACTCCTCAGATGAAGGGTTGAAGGGCTTCCAGTCACCTCTCTGCTTTAGCATTTCCAGAATGTCTCCGAAGGAGACATCATCAGGAGGTGACGGAGGGGACCCTTCACCATCATTGTAATCCGTGTCTTCTGTTAAGGACTCTTCGAGTGAGTCTATGTGCTTCCTCTTGCATGTCCTTTTTTGAGGGGGCTCCTCAGTGGGGGTCTCTGAGGAGGACTCAGAAGAGCAGGTACCCTGAACAGGGGTGTCCTGTGGCTTCTCTGTCTGGTGTTGCAGGGGGGGGGGAGTCTGTGGCAACTGTAGCTCAGAGGGTGAAAACTGGGGTTCTGTCTAGGGAAGGCTTTGTTAGAACCATTCACCAGGGGGTTCCTGGACCTTAATCCTTCCCCCTCCCAGTCAGTTTAAACTATGGTTGTCCTCCTAAATAGCTAAGGCTACTGCAGCAGTGATTAATATAATGAACATGGTACAGTTGCCCCAAAGAGGGCATTGTACTCAATGATAGGTCTGATGAATGCTGAATACAGATGAACAATGACTTCCTTGGGCCTAGATACCATACCTATGTTTATAAGTTGTACAACATGCTAACATACAGGGCATAAGTAGTATGTCCTATGCAGACCGCTTCAAGGTCCTATCCCTGTATTTTGACTCCTATAGATTTCTGAGGGGAGATCTATGCCTGGCATACAGGGCATTGTCAGACCCTACTCTGATGGACCTCATGCATATCCACAAAACAAACTGTACCAGAATTACCCGTTCTAAAGACTTGAACCTTGCCTGTGATATAAATAGGACCTTCTGGACAGATAGGTATTTATTCTGGAGACTACGCCATCTATGGAACAGGCTCCCTATCCATGTGAAGAAGAGTTCCTCCATAACCCAATTCAAGTGCAACTTGGACAATTGGATGGGAAACTGGAAATTCATCCCTGGTTTGGCACCTATGTCTCTAATGCAAACAGGTAACCTGTAAATGGTTCATCCCCAAGACCCATGCTTACACTTATCAAAGGTATCAGAACTTGTCAGAGATTTGGGATGCATGGGTAGGCTTAAAAAGGCCCATGTGGTCATTAGCGTAGCAAGCACCTATGAACCTATGAATATACAATGATTACTGTCTATGTGTGTCCCCAAGTTCCTGACCACTGGGTCAGCTCTTAGGGGTGTGTTGTCAATATGATAGTTACCAGGGGTAGATGATTTTCTGAAGGATACTATTATGCATTTCCTGGCATTTAGTTTTAGCCCATGGCTCTATCACCAGTTGTTTGTCTGTGTGAGCTCTTCCTGGAAAACATTTGTATCAGTGGAATATTCAATGACAGCTCCTAATTTGCAGTCATCTGGAAATTTAGTCCTTGACATCAAAGAAGTGAAAACCAAAAAGGAGTGGTCCCAGGACAAATAGGACCAGTTCCTGAATGACTCCATTTGTGACTGGCCTCTTTGTAGAGGTGGACTCCCCAGTTCTAATTTCCTGGGTCTTCTCTGTCAGCTAAAAAAGAAACACAAGAACTTGATGCGACAACAATATTATGGCATCTGAAAGGGAGGAAGGGTGCAGCTCTGGACAGATTCCCAGAAGGTTCTTAAGTGCATATGGGGGCAATGGGAGATTTGAGGAGGATTTACCAGAGCAGCATATGGGGTACACTTACAATTTTTTTAAACACCTTTCTTAAACTATCCCTTAAGACATAGGTACACTTACATTAATAGAAAACAAACCATATTAACAATTCTTTCATTTACACACATTATATACTACACATATGTTTTCTTTTTTTATAACAACTGTAATTCAGTCCAACATTACATAAACTGCTCAATTCCTGCCTTTTGGGTGCACTTGCAGTTTTGATGAAATTGTGCTCATCAAGGGTGAGGGTAACCCAGAAGTTCTGTTTAATTTTCTTTGAGTTTGTCAGTAAATGCTGATGCAGACATCTTTATAAGAGTATTAGCTTCATCAGCTCATCTGGAAATCATATACAAAGTTTAGTAGATGGGGAGCAGAAGGGTTTGTTATTGAGAGACTCACGGCAAGCAAATGAAATATGCTAGCAGATTTTATGGACTTACTGGAGAGGCACATTAAAAATGCATTTACTCCTATTGCCAGCTGGAAATTCACATGTAAGGTGTTGGAGTATGTAGTGACTGTGATATGGATTTATAAATTATATTAAAGCACCATGTAGGGAAGCATGCTTTAAGATATTAGTAAATATCATGGCTACAGCCAAGGTCACCTGATTTCTCCAGTGTTGCTTAGTTTGGTTATAGTGGTGCTGGCACTACAGGCTGTGGAGGAGTTTGGCCAGATAGACATGAGGAGATGAGGAGAGGGTATTCATTTTGACTAGTGTAAGCTGGTGATAAAGAACATTGAGGGCAGCTTCCTAAGACACTGTTGGTATTAAAGAGTTTGATGGGGTATGACAGCTGTGACTTCACAACACAAAATCAGCAGTGTGACCAATAATGAAGGGTTTGGTGGAAGCCTGAGAATCACTGTCAAGGAGGGTTGCATTAAATATTTACAACTGAAAGTACTCCTTACTTTAGAAGAGAAACAAATGACAAATGTTGGGAGTGATATAAAGGCTTGTAGAATGCTGTTGGACTGATGGAGTAAAGGGAGATGCAGCTGACAGGTAGGATTGATACATTAAGGGAGGTATTGTCTCAGTGCTGTAGGCATACCACATGGTAAACTGGGTAAAGTAAAATGAAGGAACATCACCATGCTTATGATGAATGCCACATTTTGTAGATATATTATGGTAGTGAATCTAGTGAATTAGGAGACTCCAAAAGAAGAAGCATTGGAAGTGATAGAGAGGGTAGCAGAGAGGGAGGTAAGAGGGCGACATACAAGAACAAACTAGATAATTCCATGGTGAAGTGTTTAGATTATTTTAGCAGGATCAATGTGAATAGGGGAGATAGATAATATGGGGAAAGGATGGAAGAAGAAAGGGAGGGGGGGCAATCCATGAGAGGCAGATTCTAAACAGGTGAAGTTTTGCAGAGACAGTATAGTGTTGGTAACAGAACTGTTGCATTATGAAAGAAAGTGAAACTTTACAGGAAAGATGCAGGAGATGGTACATAAATATGGGCTGTGAAAAGCAGAACAGTAGTTGAGCAAAAGAAGATATGAAATGGAAGAAGTACGAGGTCTGTCTTGGCATGGTAGAGGTAAAAGAAGTGGAGCATGAATGTAAAGTACAATGTTTTTATGCAAGTACTGCATAGGTGATGTTCTACATGTCTTAGGCTGTATCAACACATAAGTGATAATGGAGACTGCGGGAGCTGTGGAGTAGTGAATGTTGGCCAGCTGCACATGTGATAGAAATGTCTGGAAGTAAGGGGAACTTTGGTTAAAGGGGATAACCATTCAGAAAGAGGTATATGGAGAAGAGGTAGAATTTTCATGGGAATTTTTATCTTTATGGAAAGTCAAGGAAAAAGGAGGGCAGAGCCAGGAACAGAAAAGAAAATGTGATGGCACTGATGGAAAGGTGGGTCAAACTGGAACTAGTGAAGAATTAGAAGGCATGTAGAAAGTGGGACAGAACAAGAGACCAATGCCAGGTCTGGTGTTTAAAAGTTCACAAGGCTGTGACGAAGCTAGGGGAAGAAAATTTTAGGAATGTGAGATGATTGAGGAAGTGAGCCCAGGAGTGGAATGGATTATGGGAGACCTAGCATGGTGATTATGCAAAGAGATGTCCAGAAAGTCATATGGTTAGCTGCAGAGTCACTTGTGGGTTGTTAGATGCAGCTGGTATTCATGGATAATAAGGTGGGAAATGTAATTTGCTTAGGCCTGCTTAGGCCAATATAACCGTTGAGATGGTGAATAATGAATAAAGGTAAGTGGTGTAAGGATGGTATTGTAAATAAAAAATCCAAGACAAAGATTTAGAAAAAAGATACTTCCCTTTCCACCTCCAATTTTCCATAAGTCTTTTAGTCTTCCTGAGAATACTCACTTTAAAACTAAACAATTCCTTGTCCTTAACCATTAGCAGCCACTTAATTTTTAGATGTGGAAATTTCTCTTTCTAAAACACCTATATTCTTCTTCAGCGTTCTGCCTGTTATTCTTTTTCCACCCTTCTTTATACTTCAAATGTACCTGTTCACAAAGTGCTTTTTTTCAGTCAGAGAAATTTTTCTTTTCTTTTTTGTATTTTTCTTTAGTGTATTTTCTTGCTACATTCTCTAACTCTACTTGTAATATTTCTTAATAAACATAGCTTGATCTACAAATCTCAGTTTGTCAGTCTTTCTTTCATTCTTTTGCAAACAGCCCCATATTGTTCCAAACATCTTGTTTACTCACCAAAGTATTATGTTTCTGGATGCTTTTTCCTGCTTTTTATTGTTTCTTAAAATTAATGCCATCTATAATGACCATATTATCTGAAAATCTGCTTATCTCACCAAACTCCTTTAATCCAGTCACTGAGCTAATGCCAACAGGTGACTGATTGTAACAAAGTGTTTCTTTCCTGCCTGCACATTTTAACAAAATTTAAATTTATCTTTTTATCCAAACATTATTTTTTTTTCTCATACCAACTTTATAAATAAAACTGCCACTTGCATATTATTGGCTTGTTTGTATGCATTTTTTTTGCATTGCTTTTAATCTACTCTCTTTCATTTTGAAATAAGTATATCCCAATAAAATATATAATTATGTCTTTTACAATTACTATATCCATAACAATAGTTCTTCTGTAAGCAGTTTTCCAAACCTTTCCATCATTCTACTCTGCTTAAAAAAACAAAAAGAATGCCAAAACAGTTTTGTCAAGTAACAAAGCTGACTAATGTCTATCACCTCCATTTGCTTGTCACCCTCTTTAACATTTCTTTCCATATTCAGGCTTATAGTTTGGAGTAAAAAAGTCCATATTAAATAGTGCTGTATGATCAGAAACAGTGAGGCCAGGATTCATAGACAAGTTGTGTAATATGCAGAGTGCACATGTACCAAAATCAGAAATGGGCATACGACCACAGGCCAGTGCTGAGTCATAGACCTGTGCTGTTTCCAGTGCAGTTAGCCCAAAAAGCAAAATGGAAAAATATATGCAAATAGCTTTATAATGGCATGCAAATGAAATGGAGTAGTAAAATGAAGTGATAATGCCATTAAAATGTATGCAAAGTGAATGTAGTCATGATTTATATATACATCTACAAAGGAAATAATGCAGTTATCTATACTTCCTATTAAAGGGCAAAGTGGGCCAAAATTTTCATCACTGTATGTAGTACATGTGCTTGGGATTGCAGTAGCCATTGTGCAGCAAAATGGTATGCTATAGTCCTTAGAGCTGCTGGTTCCCACCAGTATACTGATAGCGCCATGAGTTTCCAGAGTACCACAATTTCAATGATCATAGGTTCATAGATTAATACTAGACTAACTGTTCTGTTGGGCCATTTTAATACTAGCCAATTATCCCATCTAAGAATCAAATCCCACACCTTGTGTCTGGAAGGTAAACAACTTAACCATTATACCATCCTCTCTCCCAAATCAATCAAGACATTGCTGACCACTTTAGGGTCAACTGAGACACTGTACAGAGTGCAAAACTTAAAATCCTGCAACTAAACAATAATTATTTTCATACTTGTATACAAGAGGGGTTAATGCCCAAAGGATTAGGTTTCCACACATTCCCTAAAGGGATGGGAGATAATTCATTACTTCACAAAGAGCTGTGTTCCACATTCCCTAATGGGATGGTGGATAATTCTTTACTTCAGAAAGAACTAACAGCTTTGTTTTGAGCTAGCATGGAATTTTTGGAGATTTTAACTAAACATAATCAGAGCACCATAGATGAGCTCATTCAAGAGCCATGTGATTTGAATGGCTGTATTTGCTTTTTTATTTCAAAAAGCCACTGTATAATTTATTTTTGACCATGTTAAAATTGTTACAGCTAGAAATGTGAAGAAACTTGTTAGAGACAGAAATTAATACAAAAATGGTATTCAAGAACAAACACTTTCTGTCGTAATTAACAGTGCGGAAGCCAACTAATTCTCAAATAATACACTATGATGAATCCTGCAGCGAAACACAGCTGTGTGCAAGTACTAACACTTCAAAAATGCTATAGAAACTATAATGAACTGATGTTAATATAAAAGCTTATAATTTTATATCGGCATCAGTTCATTATAGTTTCTATATCATTTTTGAAGTGTTAGTACAGGCACACAGCCATGTTTTGGTGCTGGATTTATCAGTGTATTACAAAAATGGTATTGTTTATTCTGTTCATGGGCATAAATCCAACAAGCATGATAACATGATGGATACATAACCGAGGACTATTACTGAAAATTACAATAACTTTTTTATAAACTCCAACGCTGAGGAGGTCCAAATACCTAGCAAGTCTATGTGCTCCTCAGGGCAGAAATGTGGGTTAGAGTACCTGCACCAACAAAAGGAAAGAGCAGAAGAACACACAACACCAGAATTAATTGTGTTTTGTGATTATAGTGACTCTAATTTTGGTCCACGATGTGAGCAACACTTTCATATTTTTAATTTCAGCACTTTGGACATTATTGATACCCATTTAGCTTATTTGAGAAGTTTTTTTTTCATTTTTACCTACTACAAGAATTAACAAAGTAGATATTGTATTGAACTGAAGTTATATTTAAGAAATTACATTTTGCCTTGATGCTTGAACAGAATGATTTCAATAATAAAAACGTGCAGGTTTAATTTTATAAGATATCTACACAGAACCCATCATTGCATCTGCAGCTAGCCCTTTATGAAAATAATCTGTATTTATGACATCCACTCTGCAGCCAGGACACAACCTGTGAATAGGTTTTACAACCTTTGCACTGAAGAAAGCAGTGTTTTAAGGGAGCTGGTATCCAACAGAGATGTTGGGGTTGTGAAATCTGATAGAGATAGTAGGGTGGAACTAATGAATTCCTTACACTATGTAGGTAAGATGTTTAACTTGATTTTGGAAGGTATTTCACACCATACAGTCTTGTTTAATGAAATCCATCAAGCATACAGAAGTATTGATCTAACTTTAAAAGATTGCTTATTGCTGTGCTGTTTAACACCACAGGAATATAATTATTTACATGATGTGATGGGTCACTTATGGAGAATCCAGACAAGTGCTTAGTGTGACACCAGAAATGTTGTTTATTTAGCCCACTGTCGACATTGTTTTCAGTTTTATGTGGGCAAAACTAACAGAAGTCTTCAGGAGAGGATTAGGGATTATTTATACTGTATTCGCAAAAGACACAATTACAGTGCCCTGGTGAAACATGTATTACAGACAGATTTATCACACTCCTTTTTATTTCAAGTCTTACATGTGGTATGTCCGCACATATGTGGGGGGGACTTAGTGAACCGCACTGAGGTGGTAGAACTGGAGTGGATCCTTAGGTTAGGTGCACATCAGGCCATGGGTCTGAATGATACTGTCCCTCTTAAACCATTGCTTAAGGCTAGGTGTTTGAAGCATTGAATTGTGCCATAAAGGTCTATTTCTATGTTTATGTAGTTATCTAGGTAGCTTATTTTTCCTAATGTATGAGTTTTTTATTTTTTAGATCAGTTAGTAATTCATTAATGACTGTTTTTTATACGTTTTGTATTAGTTTTTAATATCAAGGCAGAATGCATTTCAGATAGATACACTTTGATATTAGTTTAGTACATTGTATATTGATATTTTTATGCTTTTCATGCTTTTGTGTGATTTTTTTTTGTTTTATTGCTTTAAATATTAATTGCATTTAATTGGAGTGCTTTGTGATAGGTTATAGTAATATATATTTATGAAATTGTTGCTTGTTGAGTTGTCTGATGAAGCGGCTTTGTGGTGCCATGAAAGCGCTAACATATTCATTAAATCTTTTGTATTTTTTACGTTGGAGTTTGAATTTTCATTGTTCCTGCCAGTTACTGGGTTCATTTTTTACATTGTGCTATTGTCCCGTGTTTTGGGTTTGTTTTGGATAATTATTTACATGTTGATAAAACTAGGATCCAAATGATTTTTTGGTGTTCTGAAAACACATAAATATATGGAAAACCCTCCCATGAGACCTATCATTGCAAGTGATGGTTCAAAGACAGAGCCCCTGGCTATACATATTAACGGGAAGCTCAAGACATTTACTTCTTGCTTCCCAGGGGTCTTAAAATAGTATTGGGACTTTCTTGACAAGATTAGGGATGTGGATCATGACCCAGAGGACATTTTGTTCACAGGTGACATAAAAAAATTCTTTGCTGTTATACTCCATGATATTGGACTTTATTGGTTTAGTGGGTATCTAGCTGATATGATAGGTTTGTACAGTGCATCATTAAATTATATTTGTTTATTCATGGATTTGGTCTTGTCCAACAATTTTTTTCACCTTCAAGAGTGAACACTTTAAACAGATGCCTGGAGTTGCTATGGGGGTAGCCTGTGCCCCCATTTTTGCCCATATTGTTCTCTGCCATTGGGAACAAAGATATATTTTTGGCAGCCTATGTAATCTTCATTTAAGATGCTATTTAACATCTTTTTTATCTGGAAGGGTGGTTTACAGCTACTTGATGAGTACTGAGATCATCTGTCTCATTGTACAGGCTTTTCAGAGTTTTCTTTTAACACTGATTGTATGGGGATTAACTTTTTAAACTTCTGTTCTTCAAAAATTTGGCTATAGGTTGTTTTGAATCAAATTTGTTCAGGAAACCCATATTTTCCAATAGTTATTTTCATTTTAATAGTCCATATGCTTATGGGACTATGGTAGAAGTGTCATTACAAGACAACTTATATGGTTGAACAGAATTATTACTGATGACAGGAATTTTTTGTCCCAGTCCAAATTTTTAACTAATCTGTTTATCTCTAGAAACCACCCAGTTATGGTTATTAACAAGATGTTTGAATTTATGTTGGATAATAGGGGCAGCCAATATGGACCCATTTTGAGAAAACCCATACCAGGAGGGGTTAAGAGACCCAATAAGAATCTTTCTTATTCAATGATTTTATATCATTCCTTTGACTTCCGTGGCATCAGCAGTATTATGGAGAAGAACTGAGACTTGTTATTTAAGGAAGTTCCTGATTTTGGTAAGCTGGGATCTGGTCCAAAATTTGTGTATAAAACTACCTCCAATATTAACTGATGTTAGATACTGAACATCATAAAGAGTTCAGGCATGGCACCATGAAGAAATGTGGTTGTTGCCAGTATTGTGGGTGCATCAATGAAGCTATTTCTATTAATGTTCAAGGTTACCCTTACCCCTTGGACTGTGGTGGCAAATTCAGTTGCAATACATGTGGGTGGTTTACACTGCACAATGTTCAGTCTGCCCTGCATTTTATGTGGGGGAGACAGAGAGGAAGCTTAACAAAAGAATTTATGAACATCTGATAAGCATTACGAATAAAGACAAGACAAATGTACTTTTCAAACATTCTTGTGAATGTCAACATTTTTAATTTTGTTTTCTAAAAAAACTTGAAAATCTCTAAGGGGGAGATTAGGAAATTAATTGCCTGTAAGTTAATTAAGGTGACAGATTAAGTAAAGGGCTGATTTAGCTCCTGTTCTTAATGAGTATACATCTATTTTGAAGTAGTAGCCAATAATGGTTCATACTTGTATATTTAAACGTGCAATTTCCTGTTGTCATTCTGATGAAATTTATAAGTAACAAAGGTGTTCAATAAAACTGGAAGGCTACTTTATCCTGTGGCAGTGTTCTTTTGGTTTATACTGTACAGATTATATATGACATGTGCCACCCATTCATGGAATCAATATGAATGTATGGCTTTCTCATACCCGTGGAGACCATGATATGTATAGCTCCTTCCATACTAGCTACATGTACCATTGAGAGATCATCTAGTGACATGTTGAATATTGCACAGGCCTTCGTCTTTAGAATACTTAACAAGTTCAGTAATAATAATGCTTCTTTGTGTAGAGTACCATATATGGTTTCCTAAAAGAATACAGCAGAGAGCTAACAACATGAGTGCCTTCTATGACATTGCCCACCTCTGTGAGGTACTGAGTGCATAGTTTGCACATATGTAGCAATAAAAGCCTTACTTATCACATCTGAAAAGTTTTTCAAGAAGTGCTACCATTCTATTAACTGTCTGATAGTGTGTGTGTGACAAATGGGATCATAGTCAACAAATCTGTACAACACCCAGCCAATTCACACAATTCCCATATTTGGCACTCATCTCAGCTGTATCATGGCTTTCTACATAATGAAATTCCACAGTGACATCTAGCTGGAAAGTGCAAGCACTGTAGATAATGTTAAATTATATAGCTACATAGTTATAGTGTGTCCAAATATTGTATGTGTGCATACAGTGTTGTATTTGACAATGGTTATCTGTTGGAGCCTTTGCTTATGATAGTCACACGGAATACAGACAAGCAAGCACACACAAACACAGAACATCAGAAAACATGAGTTCAACCTGCTCAAAATCTGCTTCCTTTGCCTCAGTATGTCTGGAATGGCCAGTGCAGTATGACCCAGCCAAAGCCTGCAGAAAGTTCCAAGCATGTTAATACGGTCGTGACAAAAAGGCAGGCTAGGCCCAGGTACTGGTATACACAGACTACACACACACACACACACACACACACACACACACACACACACACACACACACACACACACACACACACATGCACTCACTCATTCAGTATATTAAGTACATCAAAACCATTATCCGACAAGCCTTTGGATGAACAGAAAGAAACTGGCACCAACAAATCCCCAAGCAAAAGCAGGTGCATTACATGACATCATAATACATGCAGTGTAAATAGCAGGCTATTCAGGTCTGTGTATAGTCAGGCCACACAGTGCATCAGACATATCTATGTTTACCACATGGCAGTGACGGTAGAGTGACTCACAGCCATTAGCATGTGCACCTACGGCTAGGAACACAATAATAAATATTTCTATACATACTGGTGGGTAGCATATTATAGGAGTTTGAGATTGTGATCTTGAGATGGTGGATATCCTGTGTCACATACTATTAGCTCATGGGAAGAGATGCAAATCTCATTATATGACTGTGTCGTGATGCACAGTTGGGCATCCAAGGTGAGTGGAATATCCTCTTGTGATGTATTTGGAGTGCCACTATCTGACCATGATCTACAGCCACTATGCTTTCTTTTTACACTAGGCTCATTAGATCCACTTGGCATGGATGTCATATGGTTGCAAGACTGTGACCTGAATGAGGTTTGTATGTCAGGTGTCCTGCTGATGAAGGGTGAGAGGTGTGGCCCTCTACAGCAATAGATGATAAAGTGTGGGACGCATACAGATGAAGAGAGTGTACTCCACAAAGATGCTCCCATGTCCCCATGTATTTAACCTCCAATTTCAGACAATTTTATCAGTGGTAAGTTGATAATCTTCCAAATGGAAGTGAAGATGGAAGCACTGTGCAAAACCAGAGACTGAAGGACATACGTCTCAACTGTCTGGATTTTTGCAGAAAGTCCAGATTTTTGTCTCCTACTTTTGGTCTCTCCCTTGTAAAATTTGTGGTTTTCTGGCAAATCAATGAGTACTGAAATCACTAAATAATGACATACATTTGAGTTTCAGACTTCATATCCTTAAGAAAATGCATGTTAATACAAATCCTATTATTCTATTAACTTTATAGGTTTGTAAGAGCAATATTTAAAATATGTCCCTATTTTTCAGCCTTTGACCCCCCCCCCATTATTTTACGCTTTGTCCACATTTCTTGCTCTAAGAAGTTGAGAGGTATGCTGCAGGAAGCTAGTCATTATGGCATCTCTGGCCCCCATGTTTTCACTTATGCCATGTGGCAGAACAATGAAGGCCATGCTGGAATAGGTTACAATGGATTGTGACTGTATGATACCATGGTACACTTACTGACCAATCTTAAGTGTTGTGTGCATGTGACTGGGCACCCTGGTAAGGCTGTGAAATGATGGGCATACCCATGTCAGACACATTGTGTGAATCCACTGCTTTAGCTCCAGATGGAGCATTATTACTGATAGGTGCCATGAGGGATCCCTCCCCCACTGATAATGATAGGCACTAATGCTGTACAGCCACAAGTTCTGGTGTGGGTTATGCCACACATTCAACTTATGCCTAGGATACATCAACACTGTGAACTGAGACAGACAACCCCATTGTGTCATCAAACTATGATTCAGACATCTGTGTCTCATCAGCAGGAGCAGCCCAGAGAAATATACTGCCATCAGCCTGTTGTTCTGCTCCACCCTCTGTAGCTGTCACTATACCAATGCTCTGCCCTGTGATTACACAACAAAGGACACAATGTACTGAGTATGAATACTTTTGCCACAATCATGCCCCATTGGCATGCATGGTAAAGGTATTCAAGCAGATGTACCATAAAACCCATCTTACCTTTGTCAGCATCCTGGCAGGACTGGATCCCCAATGTATCTAAAACTACACATGCCCAACAGTTGATGTAGTCAATCTATAGTGCCATGTGCAGTGTTACTGTACAGAAATGTGATGTAAAAGGTACTAACCTGATGCATTATCTACTGAGAGATGTGGAGATGGTCCATAATGATATCAGTGCCCACTTCTCCAGGAATAATCCCAGCACACCTGTTCCCATGCAGGGATATGAAAAAAACTTCTCTAGTTCTGAATCCCTGTTGCTTCAAGGTGCCACCCCCATGACCAGCCTCCAAGCTTCTGTGGAACATGTCTTTGCCTTAGCGCAGTAAAGCATGTCAGTAACATGCTTAAAATACCGCTGTAATGTGAGATTGTGTCGCCAATGGCTTATATATATATATATATATATATATATATATATATATATATATATATATATATATATATATATATATATCGATACAGATATGTGTATATATATATATATATATATATATATATATATATATATATATATATATATATATATATAGATAGATAGATATAGAATATATTATGAACCACTCTCTGCCACACCTTGTTTCATACAGACTGGTCAGCATCCCTCTCCCAACTGGTGCTCCTCATATGTCCTTAGTGCTTAGACCACATAATTTCAGTTGGGCTGAAACTGTCCAGCCTCTGCTATTTACCTCAGCGTTCATACATGCAGAGCTGTGAACACATGACTCAGAGCTATAAACTGTAGAGATGGGATAGGTAAACAGCCACAGACAAAGAGCTAACATAGTAATACCATACTATAGTTGAAAGGAGAACAATGCCATACTTCAACTGTAGAGACAGATATTGGAATGTATACAACAGGTTGGTGAATGGGTATGCATAGGAGTAAGCCAGCATTTCTGTTCCCGAGAGTTGAAGTCCATTTGGTAAGTACCCTTGCAATGGCCCTTCTATTGTACAGTGTAAGGAGGCAGGCATGCAGATATGGGACTGCTGTACTCACCACCACCATAGGGCAACACATATCATAGACATGTCATAATAGTGGTGTACAGGTAGCAGTCATGCACAGGGTCAGGTTGTCCTGATATTGTGGACTGCCTTGTTGCCAGTGTATTCTACAAACAAGAGACATATGTAGGCACACATCTTCACGATGCTAGTCGTTTGTGATATGAGCTCCATTCCAATGGAAGGGTACAGATCCTTAGGAAGATAGAGAAAACATAATTTAACCACACAGTTTCTGAATACTTTATGCCTCTTCAGACTTTCTACAGATCCATGGAAAGCTGCTGCAACTCATCCCGTTAATATTTGAATATGTAGTATAGCTTCTCAATCCTGTATGACTTTGTCTGGAACATGCCAGCATTCCTGCAGTATTAGGCAATGTTATACCTATCTGTGCAACACACATGCATGTAAGGTTATGAGGCATACAAGTCAGTAACTTGCTATAACTAGTTGCAGTGCACTAGCAGCATAAGGCACAGCCTACTGCCTCTACTCATCCCTAACAGCTCATGGTCATGAGCTTATACTGGAGACATGCATGAGTATAGAAGTCACACTACTTCATGGGTATGTGTGCTGCAGAAATCACATTGCATATGTGATTTCTAGGCCAAGATGCTGTTCCTCATGAAGGAAACACCATTTTCAGAGGAGATCAGGATAATGGCAGCTTCTTATCATGCCTGTCAGACAGAACTTGCAAGATGTGTGAAGGACATCAAAATAATGCTTTATCAACCTCATAAGAATTTCAGGGAGCTCCTATAGAGCCTCTGTTATAGAGGATTTAAGAAAGTGATTGTCTAGTACAACATGGCTGAGGAGCTATCAGCCAAAGACATCACCAGGACATGGACACAGTGCAGGCATCAGTCTGATGACCTCTGTTGCAGGAATACTGATAAGCTGTGTGCATGGGAAGTGGAGGCCTGTCAGGAATGCTGTAAATTACATACTAAGCATTTTCCCTTGTTTTTATAGTCTATATTTTCTGTTTTATCATGTTGTGGGTTTGGGACTGTTGTTGCTACTGACATAAAATGATCAGGCTCATCCTAGAATTTAGGTCTGATACTGTGAGGATTTACCATGTCAGGTAGAGGTTGTGGTGGCACTGAACAGTTGAGTGGGTTTCTGCAGGGCCCTGTTCTAAGGTGGGGTCATGCTGTACCATATCACAGTGGCTGCACATTGCCTGGTGCATTCCCATGTATACTTATGCCATATTCAGTTTACATATTTTAATGAATGCATAGGGGACGCACACTTGCCTGCTGCTTGCTGCTCAGCTAACACGAAATACTCATGGATTTGTATATGTTGTTCTAGCATCTCATGTTATGTTTATCTGGTTCCCTGATGTACTCTTTCACTTCTAGTATGAACAGGAGATTATGCAAACTGAGGTTATAGTCAGCCTTGGTTAGTTCCCAACACAAGAGCTGATATATCTTGTGGCTTCATTCCAATGTCAGGATATTATGAGTGTCTTCCCATTTTGGCTCCTCACTCCAGATATGGATGATAGATTTGTTCATCAGGCACATACAGTGCTTCCCACTCCTGTTGAAGTTATTGGTGAGATGCATGAGGATGATGAGGGTGGGAGTGCCCCATTGGGGGACATGGCCTCTCATCAGCATGTAGCTCCTTATTTTACTAGAGGAGGCCCAGATGCAGCTTGAGAAGATAATGGTGGCTGCAGTGGAGACAGCCGTGGGCAGATACATGACCTACAGCTTCCTATAAAAAATTACAGATTCATTCAACAGCCAGGTGCCTACCTTCATGACATGAGGGGTGGGTATGGCCTGTACCACTGGCCACATGATGGATCACTGTATTGTCCCTGTGGGTGAGGAGAGTGGCAGCATGGCAGTTACCTGTACACCACTCTATCTGCATGTGTACTGTCTGCTTCTTGCATCTTGCTTCATAAACTGTGCATAGCCCAACCTTCCCCATACCATTTGTCTACCATTTGTTTGCATCTGTCCCTGCAATGTCTCCCCATCCTATTGTGCGAACCTCCATCCATGTTGTCTGTGCCGTCCTGTGTCTGATTCTCTGCTCCTATGCCTTACCGTATCCCACTTTTCAACTTATAACTCCCCTTTCATTCTTCCCTTCACTCTACAAGAAATGGATTCACATGCCTCCCAAAAGTTTCCGTCCCTTTCCCAAATCCTTCTCACTTCTATGTTTCCTAAGTGTGACCTCATGCTTGCTCTCCCTCATTCCTACTTTCTTGTATTCACTCTTTCTATTTTATGAATTCAGCAGGTGTCCACATATCTAGACATCATAGCAATGCACCTGCAAATAATATATGCAGCATAGTGCCATCCTGCCAAAGGCTATGGTAACACATGCGGCCTACTTGCTGCAAGCACTACTTTATATTGAGATATATTGGTCTGACTTTGTGTTTTTATATTCTCATGAGATCACTCTATATAACACGTAACCACTCTGCAGATTGCATATTGCATTTCTATAGATATTTTTCCCTGTTCTTGCACTGTTATACTGCACAATTAGGTCTATTTGCATACTTGCTATGTGACTCATTTACATAGATCATAAGTGTCCATTTGGATACTCAGTACCTCTTCACATTGCTCAATAGCTCCTCTTAGCTGCAGAAGGTTTTCATAGAACTACAGTCTATCTTTTTGAATATCAGTCTAAGTAGAGGGAAGAATGTAATAGAGCACAGAGTAAACATTCCCCGGGATTCATGAAGCTTGCGCCAGGCGCAGGCATAGCGTAGGCAGTATAACGCCAAATATGGCCGTCGAGCGATTCAGGTACAATCCAATTCCACGTGCACTACCGGCGTACACCAGAACTGCGCAGCCCCTGGCTTAGGTATGCTAATCACCCCATGTGCAGTGTCGCACCATGCAAATGAAGGCATATAGCGATTCATGAAGTGGTGCAGGCGTAACGTAAGCCCATGGAAATGTAAACCAAAAAACACGGTTTACATTTTCCCAAACAGAACATCGGAGCTATGGAGGAGGGCCAGACCCAGGTATCACAATGTTAACATATGCCAATGGCAAAATACACAGCCAATGGCATAAGAAAAGATGCACAACACGTAAATAACAACATTTAATGTCATGTCCACAGTAATGCACAGCAGAACCGCAGGCATGTGTGCGGAAGCTGTAACATAAAGAAATAATATAAAAATGTCATAAAATCACAATGTAATAGAAATCAGGTTTACAGCATAATACACAATGGTAGGCATGGAACACCACAACCAAGCTGCAAGGGTTGCTAAGGACCTGCGATAGTGTTCGGAGCGGTAACCATGAATTAGTAGTCAATGCCATGCAAATGAGGCAGATAATACTGAATCGCAAATGTCCCGCCGGATGAAGGTTGTACCATACGGTGCAGCGGTATAACACCGAGGAGTGGCTCAGAGGAGATACATGACATCAGCAGAGGGGTGTGCCACCATAGCAGTAAGCACATTGGAGCAATGCAAATCTGGCCTGTCCGTTTCTAAGCAAAGCTGCAGGACAGGGGTGGGGAGGAAGGTATATAATCGTTTAGCTGAGAGCACACATGGTGCCCAAAAGCGCATGTGTACTGGGATGAAAACGTGCCCGAAACCCAGTAATCGAACACACGTGCCGCAAACAATAGCAGAAACAGGAAGGTCAGGGGAAGAAAAGAAGGAAATGCGGAAGTAGGGTAATTGGAGTACTAATGAGCAATCAACACCAATCAACCCACGAAGGCCAATCGACGTCAGCTGACAAGTCTGCTTGTAGAAACCTGCAAAACAGGATAGGGGAGGCATTGGAATGCAAAGAAAGGAGGGGAGGTATTGGATTGCAAAGATAGGAGACCTGACACAGCAGAGCAAAGCAAACCGACAGCAGACCGGCAGTAGCACACATAACGCAAGATACGCCAGGTCCAGGAAAGCACAAATGAAAGTAGGCTGCAGGATGCACGCCAGAAAATGGTAGGTGCAACGTGCAGAAATGTAAAGGGAAGGTCAAGAGGTAATCCACGGCAGGCAAATGTAATTCAACACCAAAGGCACCACAATAGTAGTTCCGGCAGTAAAACACATAAGATACCCTGTAGCTACGATCGTACATACACACCCTATGACATCATCGGTGTTCACAGCACAATAGTATAAAGTGTGAAAGCACCCAACACACACCTGTGTATTCCCAAACACCACACCATAGGTGTAAACACACGGGGAACTTTTAAAATGTACATGTTGGGAGCTGCCATAGCTGTGATTCATCAGCATGTGTTAGAGACTGACGGTGTTGTGGAGGATGATGCCGACAACCACCGCAGGCCTCAGAGGAGAAGGAGAGTGTTCAGACCAAGGGTAACCTACCAGGGGCTACATGACCTGGAGATAGTAGAGCATTACAGGGTGGACAGGGACATCTTACAGCAAATAGTGGAGCTGTGCCGGCCACGCCTGAGAACCAGAAACAACAGAGGTGAACCCATCCCAGTGGACACGAAGGTATGTGTAAGCCTGCGAATACTGGCCACAGGTACCTTTCAAAGGCCAACTGGAGATATAATGGGTATCTCACAGGCATCAGCATCCAGGGTACTACACCAGTTCCTGGATGCCATGTTACCACATGCCAATGAGCAGATATACTTCCCCAGAACTCAGGAGGAGTTGGCCAGCAATATGCACCACTTCCACCGTGTGGCACACTACCCGGAGGTACTGGGTGCGATAGACTGCACGCACATACAAATCAAGTCACCACCCGGTGAGCATGGTAGGCGCTACATAAACCGCAAGGGATTCCACTCCATCAACTGCCAGGTCGTGTGCAATGCCCAGGGCATTATCATGTATGTGTGTGCTGGCAGCCCTGGAAGCTACCATGACTCCCATATCTGGCATGCCTCACAGCTGTATCAGGTATTTGTCAGGGGGCACATCCCACATGGCCATCTTGTGAGGGATGCTGGCTATGCACTGGAGCCGTGGATGATGACTCCCATCAGAAATGCACACACACCCATGCAAGAACACCATAATGAGGCACACGCACAAACCAGAATCATCATAGAGCGTGTGTTCGGGATGCTGAAATCATGGTTCCGGTGCTTGGATACATCTGGTGGAGCCTTGCAGTACTCTCTAGGCATGTGTGCCCACATCGTCATAGTATGTGCCATGCTACATAATATGATCCTGCGGAAGCAGCTGCAGCAGGGACAAAATGGTGAAGGCCCTCATAACCCACCGCAATTGCCAAGGCCATTACAGGCACAGAGGGAGTCAGACCATGAACACACTGTGCCAGCCCCAGTAGGCAGACGGAGGTGTGCCCAATATGCCTACGCCTTGGCAAAGAGGGAACGTATAGCACATACTCTGACAGTGTAGGCCCCTACGGACTGACACCTCTCCACCTGCACACACAGTAAAATGGATGGCACACAAACATGACCACTTGTAAATTGTAATGTATAGGTGGCCCAATGTGTGACTCCTACATAGGCAGCCCTCTAACATTGTAAACACAACAGCTAGTAGAACACGGAATGCCAACACCTGAACAGTACATGAGCCTTACAGCATATGGTGGTACTGTGTGCCTGTCACATTCCCCACCAGATATATATATATATATATATATATATATATATATATATATATATATATATATATATATATATAGATATAGATAGATATATGTACACATATGCATATATATAATACAGATAGAAAGGGCAATAGAGTGATATATGGTGATATAGATGGATTCAGCGATATCCGCAAATATAATAGATAGTTCAACGACATTCATAACACCTTGGAGGTACAAATAAATAGGATACCTCCAACCATGGAATGTGTAACATACCAACATGCGTAACCACGAGGCTGAAAGACCGATAGAACACAGTACCGGAACAGTACAGCCGCGAGTAATAGTATGATGATATGAAGGGACAGTTAGTCACTGCTGCCGGTGTTGCGGTCCACGTAGGTACTGTGTTCAACTGTGTCTGTGAGTGCCGTAGTCTGTGTAAGTGTGCATTGAGGGTGCCGTGTGAGTCTCTGTGTGACTGTAATGTGTGTGTGTGTGTCCGCAACATGTGTTTGTTAGTGCCAAGTCAGAGGCAGATCAGTACGGTAGGTGTGGGTATAGCTAGCCGTAGGCATACGGTTACTACCTGTCCCACAGTAGGAGGGACAGCCCCACCCTGGGCAGGTGTGTCCTGACATAAAACAGTACAAAGGGCAAATGTCCGAGATGGTAGGACATAAATATGTCCCATATATAATGTAACAGTCGTATTTAATAGTTATGCCTGTATGTAAGAAACGTAAATGTTACATGCAATATGATAAGTAGCCAAAGTCACACAACAATAGGTATGTATTGAGGATAAAAGTATGTGCTAACCTGTGTACTGACCGTGGCTACGTGTTGGCCTGTAAACACTGCTGTGTGTCCCACAAGTGTCCAACAATGACCATATGAAAAGGTGGCAACCCATGGCAAACAGGCTTTTTTACCAACACAACCACAATGACTGCAAATATCTGGGACAGAAATACAAGTGACAGCTGTCACTTACACATATCCCTTGATATATCGCTGCAATTACAGAGGTATACAAGTAGCAAGCTCACCTGCAGACGATATAGAAACCAATTAATAATGGCCCAACGTACAATCCCGTAACATAAGTCTACTAACTGTTAGCTCTCTAATTAGGGATGGAGCCCACACACATATATACGGATTATGTAGAAATGCAAGGCCCACAAACCTGTATATGCTACGTACACCCACCGACATCCCCCACACTAGAAACTAAAGCAATACAGACTGTAATAGCAGCACAAACATCCAGTCAGTCAATTACATCTGCAGAACCCTCAACATACCGTGTGAGAGACACAATTAAAGGTGTCATGCAAAATTGCAGGCGTTGTATAATGGAGCAAACAGCCATGTTACAGGTTTTGTTTGCAATACTCCATTATCAGACGTTGGGATGACAGGTACACCCACATGTTGAGCCAAATACTCTACCTGTCACACACAATCCACGGGGGACATGAATCCAAAGTATACTTGTCTCCATGCATAGCAGTTGCAATTACACATAACAAAACACAATACAGACCGTCTCCCCGAAGGTAGGGAAAATAGGCAACGCCCAAGTGGAGAATCCAATTATACCCCACTGTTGCCACGTAATTGGTGAATGGAGTAGCTGCACAGCTGATATGTAAGTAATTAGTCACTCAGGAACACCAATTGGTGGGATGAATCCACATGTTACAGGTATTGACGTATATAAGGATGACTTGCCAGACATTCCAACCATATGCTCATACCGAATACCAGTTGAAACACTGTGAGAGAGATAGAAACGAAACCCTGTAACGATAACAAGGTATGTAGAATGCCCGATATGTAAGGTTATGTATAGCATGATCTGTATTAATTAGTTTTACTGTATGTATAGCCTGGTTTGCATTAATTAAATGTGTCCGCAATGCATAAAGTGGGGAAAGGTATTTATGCAGTGATGTCTTGCTGAGAATACTAACGCTTGTAGAAACTGTGCGTCCAGCAGTGGGACACAAGGTACACAGCACAGACACCACAAGGGATGCTACATGAGGGCATTAAACAGAACAATTCTATACAACCCGCCGTCAGTGGTAGGGTATGTCCAACAAGGACGTGCCATAGCAGGGGATAGTATATGTTGATATACTGTCACAGCACACGTGTATGGGCATATAACGTTAATGACATATCTAAGGTGGTCCCGCTGTGCAAGTATGCTTTGCATTATGGGATACTATGTGAAATATGTGCAATGTATAGTATTATAGGTAGATATGACAGATATTCTACACAGCATAACAGGCATATCATGCATACCACAGGTATCGTCTATTGGTATGTACAATAACAGGATACATATGGCTTGTAGGCATGGGACATTGTAATAGCATGATAGCTAATCTAAATGGAAGGGCTACCAAGTAACCATGCACAAAGGACATGTAATAGCTTCACAGGTGCATAATGGGGTACTATGCAGTCTGGCAAGTCCATGTGTAAGCACAACTACAGTGTTCACACTAGTGGCACCTCTCTGGGGTAGTGTCCTGTGAACAGCAGAGCCATGGGTCACCTGCACCTCTGCACAGTACAGCCACTGCAGTGATCCCAGGCGTACATGTGTCTCCCAACCACCAAGAGAGGTATCACATGAACAGTGCTACTGAGTGTCCCTGCGTGATGTTCATAGGACTTATGTTCCAAAGCATGGTGAGTGTCAGGTTTGGGAATGTAACCCACAAGCACATCCCACTCATTGTGGCGTGTGTGCACATATCCATGAGCATGTTGCTCATAGTGGCCTCTGCTTATGTCGCGTATGAGGAGTTTATCCATTAATAATGTTGTGGACATGGGCCCTGTCTGATCAGCAGAGGTCACCCCTGAGTATGTAGTATGCAAATGTGTACAGATGTGGTGTCCGTAGTGCAGCTGCATATTTAAACTGTTGGAGCTCAGTAAACGTCATGGCGTGTTAATGTTGTGGCATGTAAAGCTGTAGCTGTTGTGTAATGTACACCCTAAATGGGGTGGTGTACCCTTGAATATGTGTAGATGTCTTGAGTTCAGAGGTACAATGGGTGCCTATGTACCAGCTACACACCCAGTACAGATAGGTGTGGCCACGTAGAAGGATATCCACATCACAGTGGCAATACGGTAACCACAGGAGTGGGTGTGACATATGTGTGTACTGCAAACATGTACAATGTGATATGTATGTAGGGGACTACCATCCATGTGATAGTCAGTGGGTGAATGGTGTAATGCAAAGGTGATGTGCATGCACCTTGTGTCATGCAACTTGATGCCATGATAGTCATATTATGTATCTGTCACAGCGACACCTGTATGGATGGAGTCAGTATCAGCTGGTGGAGCAATCATGGTGCTTTGTATGCAGGGATTTGAAAGCTAGGCAGGGAAAGTCCCCTGTGCTAGCCTGTTCCGCAGGGAAGCATATACTGAACATGAGGGGCCCTATGACTGAGGACTGTGGTATGCCAAATGTACCTGACATGTAGTAGGTACTATGGTATGCTGGCCTCACTGTGTGTGTCCAGTCCATGAGCCACATAGCATAACATCCTGAGACACAGGGTACGATGTGCAGGTGGATGTGTATGTTGTCAATACCAGAATGGGGAATGGTGCTGAAAGGCAATGAGAGGACAATGTAGGATGTGTGGACTCCCGTACCATCAGCAACTGCCCTGGTAACTGTATGAAAGGAGTCCACCATGTGTAGGGGCCATGCTCTGGCCCTAACAAGCCCAACCCGGGTGGCAGCAAAGGACGGGAGCCCAACAATGTCTCTGTGAATGACGTCCTTGATGATGTGCCCCATAGCCATGCAGAACAGTCCAGTCAGGTGTGTAGGACTATAGTCCCACTCGTGCATTGTGGTGCCACCTGTGTGTAGTGTGATAAATGCTGCTGTGTGCCATTCAGGGGCTACAATGTCTGAAACAAGGCTATTACTGAATATAGTGGCCTAGTGGGGAGACATGTTATTCAGAGGTTGGTGGACATCACAGCCTGGGACGTTGGAAGGTGACATGGGGCCAGTGTCCCAGGACATATAGAGTGTAAGTCAGTACTGTGTAGGTGTGACCACAGGGACACCACAATGTTCATGTGTGGATTGTGGCCCTGTAGTGAGTGAGAGGGTGTAATGTTAGCATTGAATCCATCCTCCAGCATGTTGCCAACATCACCTGGGTCTGTAATGTTCCTGAGTGACTGTTGTATGTGACTGCAGATGTGGGTGTTGCCATTGACTACTGACATACCACCATAATGCCTGGTGGTACACCCCGGAATGTGTGGCAGTCATGTTTACGTAGCTAGTCTTGGAGTATGTGATGAGGGACCCTGTGGCCCCACCATGGCTGACCAGTGAGCCACCCCACACATGGGAATGTACACCACTGTGCAACAGCCTACACCTGTTGTTGTACATCATATGTCCATGGAGCATGACCACCAGAGTGGTGTCTGTTATCTGGTGTGTACCATCATGGCTCTGTGTGGAATAGCATGATCCATGCAGTTGTGTACATGCTAATGAAGTGCACTGGGGTATGTGTCAGCATTTGTATGTGCATTGTCCATCTGCACGGGTGTCATGACATTAAAAACCGCTGTCAGCAGACGTCTGTAGTAGGTGTTGTAGTACTCATGTACTGTGTATGCTGTGATGGGTGTGGTGCCGGGATGTGGCTAACAAGGTTGATTAGCATATGTTCGGAATCCACCAATGAGGGGATAACCCCAAGTGTGTAACACCAGTCACATGGTGGTAGTGTTCATGCCATGGTTAATGTAGGTCTTGGAGGTGGTGTGTATGGGTTGATCCAGCAGAACGGAGGTTATGACTCATGGATGTGTCGGTACATGAGTAGCTATCCCAGTGAAGTGTGGGGTAGTGTCAGTCACACATCAGTAGTAGCTGTCTGAGGCCCACTGTCCAATATACCAACAGAGAAGGTATGTTAACCGTGGGGTATGATGTTGACTCTGTAGCTTGTTACAATGTGTATAGCAGTCCCGGACACAGTTAGTTGCATGTGGAGCACCTCTGATGCATTGTGCTAAGTAACTTGCCAGGATGTGTGCAAAACATAGTGGGATATGGGAACCCCTCAGCTGTGGGTGTACCAGTCCAGGTATGTGCCTGAAAGGTATGATCTGTCTATAACCTGTCATTGCAGGTGTGCTCTGCAGAGCCTAGAGGCAGGTCCCAGTCACTGCAGAGATGTTTGAGTGGTGCATTATAAGGTGTGCCTTGCCTGCGTGCGTCACAGAGGAAGATGCAAGCATTGTGTCACATGACCCCATGTCGTGCCTACTAGTTCCCGTCCTGCCGGTGACAGTTATTGGAAACTGTGCAAGACAGGCAGTATAGAAGCAGCAAGAGCCTTACATGTGAGCTGTACTCCCAGGGCTGACAGGTGCAAGTCATCTGTGCCACAGCATTGTGTTTGACCAGGTCAGTCAAAGCGGACAGATACCAGATGCCTGTGGAATGACAATAGGAGCATAGGCAACTGTTGAAGTGACACAGTCGGTCATTGTACAGTGGTGTCGTTTCCGGATGAATGCAAAATTCTCCCCAGGGCTTGGCCCACACCCTCAGGGCTATAAGACTGGTGAGCTATTGCATGTCCCTGTACATGTAGTCTGTGAAGTGGCATCCCAGGGCAGTCACACTAACATGGAGAATGACAGTCACATCGTACCTGGTGAGGTGTGGCATGGGTGCATAGGTTATGTTGCAGAAGCAGTTACCCGACAGCAAGATGTAAGCGACTATCGCTTTGTGTAGCCTGCTGTGTGGAACTGCAGTGTGACTCCCTACAGAGTCATCTATGACTGGTGTGTTGTGAATGTTATAACTCCCTATTGGCTGTATGTGATGGGCACACATGAGTCTGTGGGCTATAAGCTGGTGATGTTGTATTCCATGATGGGGGCTACCTCTGGTGCCTACACTGAGTATGGAGACGCACTGCACAAGTTGTCCTCGTAGGTGTGGCCAGTGGTGTAGATCATGTGAGACTATGTGATGGGTGGGGTGTGTTGCGAATGTTACACATCCCCAAATAACTGTCATGTGCAGTCAGGGTTGGTGACAGCATTACCCCCAGCCATAGCTATCAACCTCCTGTCCCCAAAATGAGGAACATTAGCCCTCATACTGTGTGACAAATGGGCAAAACATGGAACACTTACAACTGGCTTACTAACAGCTTCAACTAGGAAGGGCATATGATGGCTAAAATAGGCTGGTTTTACGTATAAAAAAGATATTCTAATGAATTAATATGATTCTCATCTATTTAGCCATGGTTAGCAGGTAAACAATTTCCAACAATGAATGTGTGACAGACCCTTTCAATGTGGAACCTTGAGGAACATGCACCTTTTAGAACCCCAAATGAGGTACGTTCCTCGTAATGAGGTACACTTGAGAGCTATGCCCCCAGCACAGCTGCAGAAGTGCATCCCCCACAGGCTGTAGTGTTGTATGTTGGGGAGGTGAGCATTGAATGTGTACATGAGACAATTGCTCTATTGCCACATGTACGACATATCCCTCATATAGACAGGCAGTAGCACTGGTACGTGACAGTCGGACATGCCTGTATATACAACCATGTCCCACAGGATATGTGCGTTACGTGTGTACAACAGCTGTTGTACCCTAAGCAATCTGGGAAGTGTAGGACAGCCAGTGTACCTGTGGGAAATGGTGTGGCATGGGTGCTATAGTAATCAGTAGCTCATGACATGCTCACATCTCACAAGTTCTGAACAAGTGCCTAGCATGACCATACAATACAGATAGGGTGTTGGATAATATCAACCCACAAGTGGTGATGACAGTCATTTTGGGTGGCACCGCACTATAACCCTGCTGGGTATGGTGTGCATGTCCATGAACCATTATCACTGTAGATGTTAGCAGTACAGATGTACAAGACAGCACGGATATTTGATTACAAATACCTTTGTATGTCACAGGAGTGTTCCACCAGTGGCCTGTTGACAGACTCACAACTACAAAAGGTGCAAGAGTGACATGTGCACATCACACCAGTGCCAGCTACAGTAGAACATGGTTAATGTGTTGTACCCCACCCTCATTGTAGCCCATACCACACAGACAAATGTTAGGCATCTGTGTATGTAAGGCTGTGAATGGCCATGACCTATCAGTATAGCTGTGTCAGTGTTGTGAACAACATACATAATGGGCTGTGTGGGTGAGGTGTGTGACATATGTGCACAGTCTAATGGATGATACCAGCATTGTCACCGCTAGGTGAACATCCCTGTACCCATAAACTACTACCTAGGCTGTGGTCAACATTATGGACACTGTGTAAGGGATGGTGCTGTGCAGGGCACCCCCCGACTTGGTGATGTCTCCAGGCCCCTTAGGTAGTCATATGAGGTACCCATGTCATGTCAGGGTGCCATCCATCAGCACGGAGATCACTGGACAGGCATATACAGCACTGTGGTGACCAATATTGGATCACATACCACCTTTAAGGGGTAATGGCTATGCATGGATGTGCGATACCAGCCTTCACAATCCTCACCTCTACTATGCAGCATGCTGTCTACCTTGCAGAAAGACATTTGCTACACCACGATGATGGACATGCTACATGTCCATATCCTGATCTATAAGACATATGTCATGGACAGCCACCATCCTAATACTAGAATCGCCACAGGCTGGACAGATCCCTGTGCCATATATGTGACATACTCCCACCATACCATGCAACCCTGTCCATCAAAGCTGCACATGTCATCCCAGTCATACATGGTGTGATGGCCGCATGGTAGATGTACTATCAACTGACTGGATCAGTAATGTGGCACTGATGCACCTTGCGGTGGCATAATGGCTGTCTGTTACAGCTTGGAAACCGTGCCCGCACATGCTATGGTTGATAACCATCCCTGCGAATGTCGTCTGATTAGCCATTGTCCCATGTCTATCACATGTGCAATACAGGCGATCCGTGGCAGGATGTTGAACAGCTGTACAGTGCTGTGTAGATGTATATGGCAAAACACATGCATGTACAGGTGTCCATGCGTATGTGTGAATTGTCACTGCTCAAGTCCATTACGGCTGTGTCTGTGTTGATATGTGACATATACACAGCATCCAGGACAACAGCAGAACCGTGGACAGATTCAGGCATGTGCAGATAGGTAAGAACACAAGTGCAGGCAAATAGACATGCCCACAGCAAGACAGCATTTACATGGAGTATGAACACTGTAATGAGGTGACACATATATATGGTGATGATATCCAATGCATAATAGGTGTGACATGTGTGTGACACAAACACGTCAGTCGTGTCAGTGTCATGATGCTTTGCAAAGATAACTGTGCAGATGTAGTAGATGTCATAGAAATGTATGTGCAGCAGTATCTCTGTACATCTCTGAAACTGTGACCTGTCACCATCATTATGTCTTACAGATAATGCCCCGTACACGCCTCCCAGCATACACCCACCAGGAGGATGATTTCCTCATCCCACAGCTCCATGACAACTATGACTTGTTGTTCAGCCATGTGCCACAGCATGCCCAGCAGCGGGATGACCTGTGGCAGGATCTACGCAGGAGGGTGAAAGATGTGGGTGGCCATAACCGCACCTACCAGCAGGTGCACAGACACTGCATGGACTTGATATGACATGCAAAACAGTGTGCCACTGCAATCGCCAGGGAACAAGGTGGAACAGGTGGTGGGCCACCAACCCAGCCCCCAATCACACACACAGAGGAGCTACTGGCCAGCCTGGGGACACCCAGGGAACAGCATCCAGAAACACTAGCTGCCATCATGGAGGTGGGTGTCTCCCAACCAATGAGCCTGGAGTTGCCTGGTAAGTCAGTACTGCACATATGGCTATTATATCCCATGTAGTTGCATGTGTCACTGTACATTATGTAAAGTAACAACATATTCAAGGTATGTGGACACACATGCTGCATACTACAGTATGCTATGTTGTGTATGCACACATGTGCATACTATATGCTATTACACAGGTGAATGTATTCACATGCACAGTGCAACCTGTGGCTGTCATACAGTCATGGATAATGTTCATACTGGTGTGTCACCCCTATACAGGTACCTCTGGCGTGCCGCACAGACATGAGTCCATTGCAGGTGAGACTGTCATCAGTATCATGCATGTTACAGGTTCATAGGTTCATAGGTTGGTACTAGGCTATCAGCCCTAGGGCCTATACAAGCCTAGCCATAACAATTCCCTGGCTAATTATTCCCACATTATTTACTTTCCTGGACCCCTGTCTAGCAGGGCGACTGACGTGATCCCTGGGGTGAATTTCCTTTCTCCCATCCAATCATCAAGGTTCCTCTTAAAGAGGTCCAAAGAGGCACTCTGCTTGACATGTATGGGCAATCTATTCCCAGAGTCTGGGGAGTCTCTGGGTCAGGAACCTATCCCTCCAGCATGTTTTGTTTATTGTGATGACAAGGTTTAGATCCCTGGAGCGTGTAGCTCTGAGGGATTGGGATTTCTTTAAGTGTAGCATGTCCAACAGCTCTGGGTTTGACATGGCCTTGTATGTTAAGCAGAGATCGCCTGAGTAGACTATATGCAGAGTATAGCTGGAGTTTTTTAAGGTGGTCAGCGTAGGGCATCTGCTTTAGGCCTGTGATTCTTTTAGTGAGGTATTTCTGAGGCCTTTCCAGTTGTTGCAGATGTCTTGAGAGGTACATACCAAATGGGGCATTGTATTCTATAATGGGTCTAATGAGGGATGAGTACAGTGGGACAATGACCTCCTTTTTCTGGATGAAAAGCCCTTCGTGATGAGGTGTGCCACATAGAAGGATTTCCTGACTGTTGTGGCGATGTGGTTATTGAAGGTGAGACCACTGTCCACCTGTGTCCCTAAGCCTCTTATCACACTTTCTGTGTTTAGTGTACTGCCACCTATATGGTAATTCATGGATACATGTTTTTTCCCAAAGGGGATAACAATACATTTCTTGGCATTGAGCTTGAGCCCATGGCTCTGGCACCAAGCATCTGTTTCTGTAAGGCCCTTTTGTAGAGTATCCACATCATTTGGGGATTCAATAATGGCTCCCAGTTTGCAGTCATCTGCAAACTTTCTTAGCCAGAGTCCCTTAGTGTTGACCTGTACTTCAGAGAAGTAGATGCCAAACAAGAGCGGCCCCAGGACTGAACCCTGAGGTACTCCACTTGTCACTTGTCTGGAGCTGGATTTGGAGTCGGCTACTTTTACAGTGTGAGTTCTATCAGTAAGCCATTTAGCAACCCATTGTGTGACATAGGGATTAATGCCCAACTTTGTAAGTTTATCTATGATTCCAGAGTGGGGGATGGTATCAAAGGCCTTGGCAAGGTCTAGATAGGCTGTGTGGACCACCTTACCCTTGTCCATGGCTCTGGAGACTGATTCAAAGAAGTCAATCAGGTTCAGGAGACAAGATCCGCTCTTCACAAACCTAAACTTGGTGGGGTCCAGTGTTTGAAGGTTGCCAATGTCTTTGTTTATAAGTTCCATGATAATACGCTCCATGGCCTTGCAGATAAGGCTTGTAGTAGTTTCCAGGATCCAAGGTGGATCCCCCCTTGTGGATTGGGATAACTGTAGCTCTGCGCCACTCAGTGAGCACGAAACCTGAGGTGAGGCTATGGTTAAACATGACACTTAGGTGAGGTGCCAGTTCATATTGTAGTTCATGTAGTACACAGCTCGGGGATGTCATCTGGTCCCATGGATGCTGTATTCTTGGCTTTAGAGAGTGCATTTTGTACCTGTGTGGCCGTTATTACTGGAATTTGGCAATCTTCCAGTATTGAGATGGGCCATTTAGGGAGTGAGAGGGGGGTGACGTTGGCACTGAATCGATATGCCAGGATATTGGCAATATCCTTCAGATCAGTATATTTAATGCCATTCTGTTTTAGCTCAGAGCAGATCTGATCATTGCCATTTAGATTCTTGACATAGTTATAGAATGCTTTGTGGTTGTCTTTGGAATCTTTGGCAATTTTATTTTTGTAACTAGCTTTGAAGGATTTTATGAGGCATCTCAGTTTCTTACTGAGGCTAGTAAGGGAGTTTTTTGCATCCTGGGATTTTCCTCTTTTCTGCAAAAGTTTCTTCCTTTTGTTGTAAAGTTTGTTTATGGCAGGGACCACCAGATTGGCTTCCTTTTTGGATGAGAGCATTTTGGTTCTATTTGGGATGGCACGATTCATGCATGAGTGGATGTGCTCGTACAGTGCCTTAGTGTAGGATTCAGCAGTTGAACTTTCAGTTCCCGTCTGCATGGGTGTCATGAAGTTTGTCACTTCTGACTTGAGTAGCATGAAGTTGGCTTTGGAGAAGTTTTTATGGTGGTTTCTTTACTGGGGGTGGGGTGGGATGTGGATGTTAAGGGTGATTAGCTTATGGTCAGACCTGACTAACGAGGGGGTGACCATAGGTATGGAGCATTGATTTCCCATGTTGGTAATGACCAGGTCTAAGATATTGGAGCCCCTGGTGGGACTATGGATTAGTTGATCCAGGGCGTTGGAATTTATGAATTCCAAAAACCGTTGCGCAAAGGTGTTGGGACATGAGTAGTTTTCCCAGTTAATGGCAGGGTAGTTAAAATCACCCAGTATTAGGGTGTTTGGTTCTATATTAATATTTTCCAGTATGTTTAGAAAGGTGTAGTGAGAATCTTGGGGTATGGTGGGGGATCTGTAGCAAGCTACAATTTGGATTGCAGTCTTACCACACCACAGTGTAGATCTATTTGCCATATAGCCAGTTAACACTTGCACACCTGATGTTTGTTCCAGTCATGATATACAGGTCGCATCACCCATCATTCACACAGGCCACCCATGTGCAATATATACAAACGTAATGATACACCGACTTGAAACCACAGTACTTGTCATTGCGACATGTGTGGTCAGCTGTGCATACAACGGTGGAGGTGTTCTACAATGGAGGCATATGTAGTATGCATTGGAACAACATGTGTGGTACACACACAGTACCACACAGTGAGCTATGATATGGGCAGCCCACAGGTGTGACCATTGTGTCATATGCCCCAGCATTGGGTGCACACATTGTGATGTGCCTCCTGACATGTCCCAGACATGTAGCTTTCTGTCTGCAATATTGTCACACTATCGCATGACCTATACCCCACATACCAAACATACAACCCGTTGTCTGCATAGCCCTGTGGATTGTGACATATCTGACATCTATGGGTGTATGTCATATGGGACAACACAGACATGTGAGATAGATGGCCATCACACACAATTGGCCAACACATGTGCACACATGGCCATAGGGGATGGCCAGAGACATGTAGCCACACAGTACATGGGATGTGTATACACCCTGTTGCACATTGTCCACACATGGTCCAATTATAGCCTTAGTTGACCGATTATACAGTTGATGTGGTACACTGGACAACCTAAAAGCCTGTGCACAGCTACTGGAGGTGTCACTGAAGTCTACCATATACGATCTGTTGAACATCATGACCGTGTTGCAGTTATGGCTATGCAATGTGTACATATTATGCATTCTACAGCAACATAGATGCCTCATGATGCCATGCAATGGCACAGTGTCTGTACTTCACACTGTATAGCAATGTAGACGGCTAACACTACCTTCCCATGCTCATGCACATTTGCTAAACATGCATTCTATTTGTAGGGCATACACACAACACTGCAATGTGAAGCCCATTATGATGCTGTACATGTGTCAGGACACCATTGTGTCAGACATGTATGCATGTTAATGCACATGTCAGCAGATTACATGTCAAGGTCACGTCAGCCATGTGTACTGTTATCCTGTTCTGGGCCACATGGTGTATCACGGGATGCATGCATACTACCATGATTGTGTGAGCTGCATGGCTACTGATATGACACCTGCTGTAGTGAGAATCTTGGGGTATGGTGGGGGATCTGTAGCAAGCTACAATTTGGATTGCAGTCTTACCACACCACAGTGTAGATCTATTTGCCATATAGCCAGTTAACACTTGCACACCTGATGTTTGTTCCAGTCATGATATACAGGTCGCATCACCCATCATTCACACAGGCCACCCATGTGCAATATATACAAACGTAATGATACACCGACTTGAAACCACAGTACTTGTCATTGCGACATGTGTGGTCAGCTGTGCATACAACGGTGGAGGTGTTCTACAATGGAGGCATATGTAGTATGCATTGGAACAACATGTGTGGTACACACACAGTACCACACAGTGAGCTATGATATGGGCAGCCCACAGGTGTGACCATTGCGTCATATGCCCCAGCATTGGGTGCACACATTGTGATGTGCCTCCTGACATGTCCCAGACATGTAGCTTTCTGTCTGCAATATTGTCACACTATCGCATGACCTATACCCCACATACCAAACATACAACCCGTTGTCTGCATAGCCCTGTGGATTGTGACATATCTGACATCTATGGGTGTATGTCATATGGGACAACACAGACATGTGAGATAGATGGCCATCACACACAATTGGCCACATGTGCACATGGCCATAGGGGATGGCCAGAGACATGTAGCCACACAGTACATGGGATGTGTATACACCCTGTTGCACATTGTCCACACATGGTCCAATTATAGCCTTAGTTGACCGATTATACAGTTGATGTGGTACACTGGACAACCTAAAAGCCTGTGCACAGCTACTGGAGGTGTCACTGAAGTCTACCATATACGATCTGTTGAACATCATGACCGTGTTGCAGTTATGGCTATGCAATGTGTACATATTATGCATTCTACAGCAACATAGATGCCTCATGATGCCATGCAATGGCACAGTGTCTGTACTTCACACTGTATAGCAATGTAGACGGCTAACACTACCTTCCCATGCTCATGCACATTTGCTAAACATGCATTCTATTTGTAGGGCATACACACAACACTGCAATGTGAAGCCCATTATGATGCTGTACATGTGTCAGGACACCATTGTGTCAGACATGTATGCATGTTAATGCACATGTCAGCAGATTACATGTCAAGGTCACGTCAGCCATGTGTACTGTTATCCTGTTCTGGGCCACATGGTGTATCACGGGGATGCATGCATACTACCATGATTGTGTGAACTGCATGGCTACTGATATGACACCTGCTTGCTGTAGTGTGCACCCCAGGGAGGTATGCTTACTAACACTATTAATGTCTGAGCTGCTTGCCCTCTGCTGTATCGCAGGCATGCTGCATGCCATCTGACAAATCACATGCATGGTGTGTATGTGTGCATCTGTGTTTGTGTGTGTGTGTGTGTCTGTGTTTGTGTGTGTGTCTGTGTTTGTGTGTGTGTGTGTCTGTGTTTGTGTGTGTGTCTGTGTTTGTGTGTGTGTGTGTGTCTGTGTTTGTGTGTGTGTGTGTGTGTCTGTGCTTGTGTGTGTGTGTCTATGTGTCTGTTTGTGTGTGTGTGTGTGTGTGTGTCTGTGTTTGTGTGTGTGTCTGTGTGTATTTCTTTGCATTCACAGGTGATGTAGGTGCGTTACCCTCCTGCGGTCCATCTGATGTTAGTGTCCCCACAGGTACTAGCGGTGATGAACATATGCATGAGGTACAGGTAGGGTTGTCAGGGGCTGAATCTGTGCCAATGGTTACCATCCCAGCTATGTCCCCCTCTTCCCCGCACACAGTTCTGCTGCCAACACATACTGCATCACCAGTGGCCATAGAGGAAGGATAGTCAACGTCTGTTAGTGTGGAACAGGAATGTGTGGTGGCTACAGAAGGTGTGTCTACACACCATGGTGTCAGTGTAATGACTGCAGATGTGCCACACAGGCATGTGGCCGGTGCTGCTCGTAGGAGGACCTCTGGCAGACATGCACCTGCAGGACAGAGCGCAGCAGCTGGTATCACCAGACGCATGTTCCAGACTGTAATGGCGGCACAGGCACGTGCTGAACGGCAGAACAGAGAAGGGCAGAGGCTGCAGAGGGCTGCTATCCATACCCTAAATGACAACATCCAGGCATTGGCAAATGCTCAACAGCAGATTGCTAATGTTCTGGATAGGCAATTAGGTGAAATGGTCGGAATCCTTGACCGAGGCATGGCAATCCACGAGTGGGAGCTGTCTGTGCTGGAACATCTGGTAGGAGTGAGGCATAGGCCACGTGGACATAGGCCAGCAACACCAACTAGTGTAGGTTGACGTGAGCGTGCCACCTCACATGCCCGCTCCCATAGTGCCGGTAGCAGTAGCAGTGCAGCTGGTGCTGCGCTGTCAACACCAGGACACAGCAGGCCACGTGGACGTGTCCCTGGACATTCTCAGTGGGGACACGGTTCCAGCAGACATGTGTCGTCAGACAGTAGCCACTCTGTACCTCCACCTGGTAGTGCCCGTGCAACCCCAGTCTGGCACAGGTCACGCGGCCATGGACGGACACAGTGAGCTGTACAAACTGCTCTGTACAATCTGGGTATGTCAATTATACCCCGTGTAGGCCTCTCAAATGGCAGAACTGTGGACACACATACACGTACACAGCAAACACAACTGTAGGGCTCCACAACATCCACATGCATTCTGAACAGACATGTCCAATCAACTCACCAGCCCTTACACACACACATGATGCTATCCATTGGTGCAGCCTATGCCCCTGGCAAACATATTACGCTGTGCATATGATGAAGCCTGTGCCGCATCCCTGTCATCCACACCATCGGTGCAGGGTTATTCACAAATATTCTGATGCACAGGGTGAACAGCATAGTGAGAGCTGTATGTAATATTACCTGTGTATGCATGTGTATGTTGCAATGGTTGTGTGTGAATACTGAGAGATGTGTATGTGACATAGGTTGTGTACTGTCGACATGCACCGGTCATACCATGTAGTGCAGATGCAGCATGCATTGTGATGTGTTCACGGTATGTGTCTCGGTTACATCTGTAGCACCATGTTGGTTGTGATACCCTGGTTCCCTCCTATGGTGTACTTGCATGTGCCTACAGGTAGCAGTGTTTGCAGTCCCCCACGTGTAACTGTGGATTACTCACAGGCACGTCTGGCAATATCAGCATGCTACATGTACCCTCAACCTGACTGTTGGAAACACCAACATGACACAGATGTCCGCACATATACTGCACCTAACGCATGTGGTCAGTGCCACAGGCTACACTGGACAGAGACATGACATACATAGCAGGACACATTACAGGTATGGTGACATGGTGCAGGGGTTGTACATAGTGGTCTGGCCAATGATGATGTGAGGTGTCACTTGGTAGCTGGAGGCCACACTGTGCAGCAGTAGGACCCTGTAACAGTATGGGAACATGGCCACATTCATGGGGTGTACACCACTATAACGAATACCTCATAGTGTGCAGGTGGGGACCCTTGCCTATGTGGTCATCACCCTCAAAGTACTATGCACCCACACGACGTGTCACAGAGAAGGAACATGCACAGGTAACCAGTATGACTGGGACCTATGGCATCAACAGGGTAGTGCACTGCAACACCATTACCGGTTAGTCACCACATGGGGTTAGTGATGATTTCTCACCGTATATTACCATACACCCTCACACCAAGCACCAGACATACATACAGACACACACACACACTGTGGTGACCACACATGTGTATACGGACAGCCGACATGTGTGATGCACCACACCGGCCGACGTCATGCTTCCCATACTGACGTATGTACAGATCTCTACAACGGTGTACAGGGATGTGTAACAACTGGGACATATTCCCCGCGATATGTGGCATCTCTGGTCACACATTCAGACACACATGGCAGTGCTGGGAATGATACACCTGCCATATGATGACACGTTTGATAGACATGCAGCAGTATTGATTGCATTATGTGTACCAATGCTATATCTGGCAGATGTGCTGCTATATGCACATGGGAGGTTGTAGGTGTTACAGGTGCCATGTGACATATAGTTGGTAACACCTGACCGCTGTGTATGCATTATGTCAGCACCGTCATGTAACAGCAACATAGCGTACTGTTTGCACATGGCATGATAGGATGGTGTGTGACACAACTGTGAGCCACCCCCTGCACACATACATCTACACAGGTGGTTCACCATGTTACGTACACACATCCCTCCATATGTGCTGTTTGTATGTCACCGTATACAGGTGTCAATGATGGGTCTGCATTGCGACTGCATGTCGTAGGTAGGTGCAACTATGTTACAGACATCGGCCACTGCACATGCACGGTTGCTGCATGCACAGTACAGATGTCACATGTGTCTCCTGTTGCCATGTTTGTATGCATTGCTATTGTTGGACATGTGTGTTGACATACATAACACATGGACTGTGGTATGATATCACGGGTGTCACAGGCGACCAGTACAAGGGTATGTGTCCCGGTCAACATTGCTACCCCCTGTAGTGTGAGCATTCAACAGACATGGGCCCACCTTCCATTCGCGTGTGTAGCATTGATTAGGCTACTGTTATGCACGAGGTACATCAAAGGCTATGTATGTATGTATGTGTTGTGTGTGCAGTCCATGCACACATCCACACAATCACATGTATGACATATCCAGATGTGTTCATTGGTGTACAGCAACAGTCAGGTGTCACAGCTGTGTAAGGGCCGTGGTATGTCTTGAGCCGACCTGTTCATGTATACTGGTATCATTGCAATGCATAATACCTGTTGGATCCCTGTTGGTACATGTGTACTGTGCACAGCTAGTGTACACCTCTGTACAGCCCAGTGGTCATGTGTCACATGGTGTTGTGGTACTGTAAGGCTGTGTAGTGCTGCACCGACGACATGGTGCTGATTTGACAGCTACAGTGTACACTGCAGTGTGTACGTGTGTGACCTGCACCTGTGACAGCTGTGATGGCAGCTGTGTGTGTACAGGTCACTGCATGTGTGACCATCCTGTGCGTGAGGACAGTTATACCTTACTGTGCCCTTCTGTACTGTGCCCTTCTGTGTGTACACTCCATCTGCATGCACGATAGGCCTTTGCAACAGCTAAGTGTGTGAGCATGCCCAGTATGCTGTTGTGTAGATGGACACACAGTACAGTCCATGTACACAGTTGTGTAGATGGACACACGGTACAGTCCAATCTGAGACCTTCCTTGTTTACACTCCATCTGCATGCAAGACGGCCCTTTGCAATGGCTAAGTGTGTGAGCATGCCCAGTATGCTGTTGTGTAGATGGACAAACAGTACAGTCCATGTATGCAGTTGTGTAGATGGACACACAGTACATTCCACACTGCGCCCTTCCATGATTAGACTCCGTGTGCATGCAAGATGGCCCTTTGCAACTGCTAAGTGTGTGAGCATGCCCAGTATGCCATTGTGTAGATGGACACACAGTACATTCCACACTGCGCCCTTCCATGATTAGACTCCGTGTGCATGCAAGATGGCCCTTTGCAACTGCTAAGTGTGTGAGCATGCCCAGTACGCTGTTGTGTAGATGGATACACAGTACATTCCACACTGCGCCCTTCCGTGATTAGACTGCATGTGCATGCAAGATGGCCCTTTGCAACTGCTAAGTGTGTGAGCATGCCCAGTACGCCGTTGTGTAGATGGACACACAGTACATTCCACACTGCGCCCTTCCGTGATTAGACTCCGTGTGCATGCAGGATGGCCCTTTGCAACTGCTAAGTGTGTGAGCATGCCCAGTATGCCGTTGTGTAGATGGACACACAGTACATTCCACACTGCGCCCTTCCATGATTAGACTCCGTGTGCATGCAAGATGGCCCTTTGCAACTGCTAAGTGTGTGAGCATGCCCAGTACGCCGTTGTGTAGATGGACACACAGTACATTCCACACTGCGCCCTTCCGTGATTAGACTGCATGTGCATGCAAGATGGCCCTTTGCAACTGCTAAGTGTGTGAGCATGCCCAGTACGCCGTTGTGTAGATGGACACACAGTACATTCCAAACTGCGCCCTTCCATGATTAGAATCCGTGTGCATGCAAGACGGCCCTTTGCAACTGCTAAGTGTGTGAGCATGCCCAGTACGCTGTTGTGTAGATGGACACATAGTACATTCCAAACAGATGTGTGATACTAAGCGTGTGGGCATGGCCATTGACATCCTGTATAGCCATGGTGGTCATCCAGGCAACAGATGTCCATTTTCAATGTCACGATGGATGCCTACATTGAACACACTGGTTGCTGTCATGAAGGGTGTACTGTCTGTGGTGCATCCCGTATCTATTTAGTGTTGTAATGCTCCGTAGATATTTTGTTGGCCCAATGACAGCACTGCCGTGTTTGTCTAAGTCTACCTTGGGACAGTAATATGCTTTCAGACTGCTCACTCTCTAAACATTCCCTATCGGCATCTTTGCCTTTGCGGATGATGTCACCCACCTAGAAGTATGCCTCTGGGAGTGCTGTGTTCAGTAATTTTGGTAGCGCATTCTGTAAATGCGTAATGCTGTAGTGTGATAAGGTAGTTAGGTGTATGTTCAAATCCCAGCCCTGCCAAGTATGTGTGTGTGTTTCCAGCTGCCTGGGGACACAGTAATGCTTTTAGATGCCTCACAACACATACATTCCCAATCGGCGTCTTTGCCTTTGCGGATGATGTCACCCACCTAGAAGTATGCCTCTGGGAGTGCTGTGTTCAGTAATCTCGGTAGCGCATTCTGTAAATGCGTAATGCTGTAGTGTGATAAGGTAGTTATGTGTATGTTCAACTCCCAGTCCTGCCAAGTGTGTGTGTGTGTGTGTGTGTGTGTGTGTGTGTGTGTGTGTGTGTGTGTGTGTGTGTGTGTTTCCAGATGCCTGGGGACACAGTAATGCTTTTAGATGCCTCACAACACATACATACCCTATCGACATCTTTGCCTTTGCGGATGATGTCACCCACCTAGAAGTATGCCTCTGGAAGTGCTGTGTTCAGTAATCTCGGTAGCGCATTCTGTAAATGCGTAATGCTGTAGTGTGATAAGGTAGTTAGGTGTATTTTCAACTCCCAGTCCTGCCAAGTGTGTGTGTGTGTGTGTGTGTGTGTGTGTGTGTGTGTGTGTGTGTGTGTGTGTTTCCAGCTGCCTAGAGACACAGTAATGCTTTTAGATGCCTCACAACACATACATTCCCTATCGGCGTCTTTGCCTTTGGTGATGATGTCACCCCACCTAGAAGTATGCCTCTGGGAGTGCTGTGTTCAGTAATCTCGGTAGCACGTTCTATAAATGCATAATGCTGTAGTGTGATAAGGTAGTTAGGTGTATGTTCAACTCCCAGTCCTGCCAAGTGTGTGTGTGTGTGTGTGTGTGTGTGTGTGTGTGTGTGTGTGTGTGTGTGTGTGTGTGTGTGTGTGTGTGTGTGTGTGTGTGTTTCCAGCTGCCTGGGGACACAGTAATGTTTTTAGATGCCTCACAACACATACATTCCCTATCGGCATCTTTGCCTATGATGTCACCCACCTAGAAGTATGCCTCTGGGAGTGCTGTGTTCAGTAATCTCGGTAGCGTGTTCTGTAAATGCATAAGGTAGTTAGGTGTATGTTCAACTCCCAGCCCTGCCAAGTGTGTGTGTGTGTGTCTGTGTATATATATATATATATATATATATATATATATATATATATATATATATATATATATATTTTTGTAATATGTATGTGGATATTAGCACTATTGAATGTGCTACATTATCTGTACATGATCACCTTGGATGTATCTGAATGTGCTATGGCTCTGTGGTAGTGCACATACTGTGTGCTGTAGTGATCCTGGGTTATAGTTGTGTAGTGACCAGTTATTTTGTTGCTGGGTATTACAAGGGAAATTGAAAACAATTATAGTACAGCACCTTTAAATGGTCATGTGCACATCTCAGCAGCAGTCAGCAGTGGTTATTACTTTGGAGGATGAGTATGGCTCATATAACTATGCATTAAATGACAATACTATGCAAATCAGGTTAACATTACTGACACCCGATTATCCACAGGTTGTGATACAGATCCCAAGAATGTATGTGTATACATTGCTAGGTGCAGGACTAGAATATGGTTGAATGCATGGAGGGGTGTCCATGGCCAGGAATGGCGATCTGTACAGCCTGGCAGGTACAGTCTGTGACTGTCACACAACCTTCAGTATATGGCTGACACATGCTGAAACAGTGTACATGCAGAGACACACATAAAACAAACAGCTAGGGATAACACATACACACACACATTGCATCAACATTGGGCCATGCGAAACCTGCTGTCCCTCACACACACACAAATGCATACATGTTGATTGGATGGTTCAATGACAGACTCTGGAAAAGAAACTACATACCCTGTGCATATGATGACACCTGTGCCACCTCTTGTAATGTGTAACATTGATGCAGGTACAGACTAACATGGTGCTGATGCACAGGGTGGCTTCATAGCACTGTAATAATATTACACTGTTGTTAACACAAAGTGTGATTTCCTTCTAGGTGTATGTAAGCAGGCATGATACATTACAGCTATGATCATCAATGTAGTATAGTGTACAGCACTGTTAATTCTGAAGATGTATTATCCATCCATGTGCCATTTGACTGATGTGTGTAGTATTGGCAGCATGTGTTTCAGAGTGTGCAGTACGTGTGTGATGTGTGTAGTACAGATTTTCATGTATTTATATGTGAACATGGTGAAGGTGCACTGTCTGCATGTACATGTATAGTGGACACATTGGAATGGTGACATGCCCTGTATTACACACTGTTAACACTTCATAGTTTCTATTGGTGGCCAGTATGCATTATACTACACATATTGTTGTACTTGTCTACACATGTGTGATTGCTATGATTTTACATGGTGCTGTGGGTAATACTGTTACTATCTGTGATTGTTTTGCATTATGGTAGTAGACACGACCTCAATAGTCTGAATAACCAATTGTTATATGATATCTTCACAACTGACCCACACATGTAGGACACACAGTAGCATGTGGATCCTACATGTACTATACTATACCAGTATGCACTGGTATTGACCACCACACATTGCTGGGACCATTACTGTTTGACATATAGCCATGTTAGTTACAAGCAAAGACAATAGGGATATTCCTGTCCACATCTAGGAATTCATACTGTGGCCTAGAATGCATTCTGCACATGACACAGTTATTCTACACAAGGGTATCATACAGACAGATACGTGTTATCCAACCCATGCTGTAAACCTATAAGGCTAAAAAGAGTCAGTTATCCACATTTACTACACATACTTTACCAACAGTAACACATAGGTATTACACCCCAATATGTATAATGGGTAACAATGTGTACATATAGATAAGTGCTATGCCATTTGTCATTTGATATTTGCATTTACAATGGTATTTTGAAGTACATCACTGTATCACATATGCAATGAGAGTTCTGCATGCATATCCTCCAAGGTGGTTGTACAACTATGATGAATGTCCATTATTGACATACTTTGCTGTGTTTGAACTGTTCTGCAGTAATACACATACATGAACAGTCACTCACACTATGTATATAAACTGTCATGTGTGTGTGTGTGTGTGTGTGTGTGTGTGTGTGTGTGTGTGTGTGTGTGTGTGTGTGTGACACAGATGACCTAGGCCACAGACAATTCTGGTACATGTAGTTGACAAGTGCTTTAATGCTCCACCAGATGTGTCCAGGCACCAGAACTGTGACTTGAGCGACACAAACACATGCTAGAGTAGTTTCTGTATGTGCGTGTGCCTCATTATGGCATTCCTGTGGCTTCCGGCGTGTAGCTCGCAAGACATTTGCCTGCGAGCTACATCGCCAAAACCAAACGGCTGCATCAGCACTTTGCCGTAGTGCAAAGTGACTGAAAAGCATAGCCGCTGCAAAACAAAATAAATAAATAATTAAATAAATGCATTCCTTGCACGAGAAGAAGGAATGCGTTACACAGCCCGTACGGATGCAGCTGCCCGTCCATAGATTATAGTTGCAGCGGCTATACTTTTCAGTCACTTTGCACTACGGCAAAGTGCTGATGCAGTTGTTTGGTTTCGGCAATGTAGCTCACAGGCAAATGTCTTGCAAGCTACACGCCGGAATCCCATTCCTGTTCATGTGTGTGTGCATTTCTGATGTGTGTCATCAGCCACAGTTGAACTGCACATCCAGCATCTCCCACTAGGTGACCATGAGGGTTGTCCCCATTGCCAAATGTTTTGTACAGCTGCATCAGATGCCACATATCAGAAGCATTGCAGCTTCCAGGGCATCCAGCACACACATTCATTATTATGGGCTGGTCATCACACACAAACCGCCACTTCATGGAGGGGAAGCCCTTGTGGATGATGTAGGCCCTACCACACTCACTAGCTGGTGCTTTGATGCATATGTACGTGCAGTGTATTGCACACAGTACTTAGGGTATTCCACTATTGTGTGGAAAAGACACATATTGCTGCCCAGTACCTTACGGGAATTGGGGATATATACATCATCACTGACATGTGCTGACATGGCATTCATGAACTGGTGCAGTACCCTGGATGCTGATGTTTGTAAAATCTACATCATATCACCAGTTGATCTCTGGAAGGTACCTGTTGCTGGTATCCTTAGGGCAAGGTTTCCCTCTGTTGGTTCTGTGTGTGAGACATGGCCTGCACAGCTCCACAATCTTCTGCAGGAGGTCTCTGTCCACTCTATAGCGCTCTACTATCTCCAGCTCATGTAGCCCCTGGTAGGTTACCCTGTGCCTGCACACTCCTCACCGTCTACTCACTGTGTGATGCTGAGCAGCATTCACATTGGCACAACCCTCCACATGTTGCATATGTTGACGTATAATAGCAATGGCAGCCCCTAACATTATGTTGTCTCAGTTAAGCTTTTACAGTTTTCCCTTCTCTTAGTATACTACAGTGTTGCAGTGTGTCTGAGAAAAACATGGTGGAATGCTGTTTGTAGAGTTGTACGTGCTGTGCTGTGCTGTGCTGGCCTACTGTACTGGCTGTGTAATATACTCAGTCTGATTGTTTTCACCTGCTAGCTGTGGTAGTTCTCCTTGGTTAACTTACTGCTATTTGTTTACCTTCCTTTTCACTGTTTGTGTCCACAGTGAGCGGCGCCGCGCATAGGAGCACAGTGAAGTGCACATCCGCTTCCACGTGCGCACACAGGCTTATACATGCGTACAAACACTTACACTTACAACATTACACGGGCTTCAACAATCTTACAGTAGCTTACTCATTCTTCAACTCGTGCACACGGGCAGACACACATACACACATGCTTACTCAGGCTTACAGGCTTGCACGGGCGCAAGCACACTTCACCAGGTTTGCAAGGAACTTCAGTGATATCCATGGTGTACACCGTCAGTTAACTGACTTTACCTAGGATAAATCATAACACGCCTCTTCCACTGATGAGTCACTGACAGCAAACATGTGACACACTGCTCCAATAAGATTACAGTGTTTTATACATACACACTCATGATGTCACCTATCTTCTACGCTGATAGTCCCCTTAACCTACTCTTACACTGTAGAGGCTTGGCCCATATGGCATGACAAATTGTGCTTCACTATCCTCAGCCTCAATTGCATAGGATTGCCTACTAATGCTTGGTTACATCTCTGAGAGTGCGCTTCCACACATAGCAACCACTACTCAGTAGCCATGTTGTCTTCAGCTTGCCATTCACCTGCATGACGAACTAACTTTCAACTGACATTACAATTTGTATGTATATTTTACATATTTGTCTTGTTTTGTATGCACAGCACGTACTCGCGCCGCTGCACTACGCTTAAACACCTGAGATCGGGGGAGGACAACTAGCGTTTTATTAATTTCCAATGGAAAAACATGCCACTGGCCTTATATTTGGCCATTGGCATGCTTCTTCAACTAAATCCATCCTTTATTTGCAGATGACATTGCTCCGTTTAGCTACCTGCAGAACGTTACTCGGTTAACATCCATGTACATTTCTACACATAACTCTACTCTTGCACGGACAGCGTACTGTTTCATGTATCGCATATTTTACATCATTTGCATAGCTTTCACCTACAAATGGGGTAATTTGCATATCCTAACATTGTCCGTGCAACGTTTGTTTTAGGGGCTGTGTTACACGCCCCTACAGGATATTGCTGAATAGCTCAACAGACATCTTGCCTTGCTTTACTCTTACTCTACTCGTACACACCGACCAAAGCTTTGTGAATCCTGGCCTAAGCTTTGCTGTGTGCTAATATGTCTATTTATGGAGTAAGCATGGCTGTAGGTATGTTTTGACCTGCTATATCTGTCATTTCTACAGAGCAGCTCCCACTTTCATCATTTGTAGAGGTGACAGCCCTATAGGAAATATATGTACAGCTGTGACATTTGACAAGTCAACACATACCTGTGGTCAATACTAAACTGACTACTTCAGCACTTTTCATACCTTCAGATTTGTCTTGTAGTGGTATAGTCGATAATATTGTTTCCTATAACATGTATCTGTTTCTGATACAGGATATGTCATTTTATTACACCACTACACACAATATATGAAGAAATCACAGGCCAGATGCCATTACATTCCTTTTGTAGGACACACCCACCCAGAGTGTTGTGTTCCTCACAAAAGACAACAGGTGCTAATCAAAACATATTCTGCTATCATCTACCTTATGTGTTTGCCAGTATTTGTGCTTTCCGTCAGTGGCAGAACTCACATGCGAGTGTGGGAGACTGAACACTGTATCGGGGACACTGCATAGCACCCTGAGGGATACATTTATGTTGTTTCTATTAACCTTCCACATTGACTTTCACAGGGCATAAGTATTCATCAAATTTATCGAGGTACATGCTTTTGACTTATACATGTTTTGTCATTTGTCATCACGTCTTTCTTCACACCTGTCCACCTAATCTTACTAGTTCTGTACATTTATTTAGGTCTGGGTTACCTTCATACCTCTCAACTGTACACATTTTGGGTAAATGTCCCAAACTTAGACTTCTGATTTTGTTCCTTTTTTAATAATATTGTGCCTTTCTGGTAATTTAGTGGCAAGTCATTAGGGACTGTGGGGTTAGACAATAATGACAGACATTAGTAGTTTACAATTAATAACCCTCAAAACATTCATACTAATGAATGACCCATTATTCTATCAACATTCTGACTTTGTAAGAGGAGTATTTGAAATATTCCCTATTTGTACTTATTTTAAAATACCATTGTCCAGATGTCTTATTCTGATTGAGAGGTATGGTTACCATCTTAATTGTACGCATGTACGTCCATGATAATCGCTTACACGACACTAATATAAGTCCCTATGTCTTCCCCCAATAGTTTACACAATATCCATTAGATGGGTTCTTCATTTTTCGAAGTTAGAGGCATCTGCTATACCCACATAGGAATATTAATCACTCCCATGGGGCGGACCTCATAAATCTGTGCCAACCAACACCTAGGCACCTAGGCCCATTATTGCATACCCATGATTCCCAGACCTGACACCCCTCCACAGTAGTCATAACACATATTTAATGTGAGCGATAATAAAGTATGAAGACACTTCTAAGCACTATCCACTCTCCGCATATCGGGACATATGTCATCCATTCTGTCAACCCATGTGTTATTACACTTGCACAAGCTACTGTTGCATGTACAGCTATATTGTAGTTGCAGATGACACTTCTTTGCAGCAATCGTTACAGGACAGTGCGTGTATAGATTCACAATTTTTGGGGTCCTGCAAAGGACACCTATATCCATGTTTAAAGAGTAGGACTTGCAGATCTGGCGCACTGATACTTTCCGGGCAATAGTTTTGATAGCAGCAGTGTATTTACCTTAATTGCATGTCTGTATTGTCTATCCATACTAGCTATGGTGTAACCTATTTATGTACATGTGTTATATCTACGAGGACATTTGTTTATATGTTTGTTAGGTATATATCAATTAATGTTGTATGTGTTTGTGTATATATATATATATATATATATATATATATATATATATATATATATATATATGTATATGTATGTATATATATATATATATATATATATATATATATATATATATATATATATATATATATGGTTCCCATTCAGAAGCCTGAAACATCATAAGCCTGAAAATCAAAATCCTGAAACCAAAAGCCTGAAAATTCAGAATCCTGAAAACTCAAAATCCTGAAAGCCCAAAATCCTGAAAGACCAAAATCCTGAAACTCAAAATCCTGAAAACACAAAATAGACATACTGATGTCATTGTGGCTTTGCTATTGTTAGCCCTGTGGTGTTAGGTCATGCGTTGGGGTCAGGTATGTGTGCTGTTGGTTTTATGTTAGAGTTAGGGGCGGTTTAAGTGAGTTAGGGTTAGGGTTCAGGTTAGGCATGTATGCAATAGTGACAAATATTGGGGTTAGGGGTGGTTTAAGTGAGTTAGGGTTAGGGCGCGGGTCAGGTGAGTGTGCGATAGTGACGGACCTTAGGGTTAGGGTTAGGGTCAGGGTCAGTTGGTAGATATTAGTGTCTTTATAGTGACATATTAGCATTATTTGTGTTTTCAGGATTTTGAGTTTCAGGATTTTGGTCTTTCAGGATTTTGGGCTTTCAGGATTTTGAGTTTTCAGGATTCTGAATTTTCAGGCTTTTGGTTTCAGGATTTTGATTTTCAGGCTTATGATGTTTCAGGCTTCTGAATGGGAACCATATATATATATATATATATGTCTGTACATTCTTTAGTTCATATATTTATCTAGTTTAAGTCTGTGGATATATATCTATACACAAATGTATATACCCATATATAGACATTACGTGTAGAAACCAGCATTCATTTGCTATGCTGTGAGCGGATTACACACGCACAGGCACACTTGCATTTCCTTATTGTGGGTTACGCACAGGCGCACATACATATCCTTATTGTGGGTTACATATGTTTACTAAGTCTTTGTGCTTACGTGGGCTTTATTACTTGTGACAGTACCAGTAACCGGTTAACGGACATATGCGAAACACACGTTCACCTTTACATATTTAAATGTCTGTACAGCACAGACGCATTCATTACACTTTAACATTATATGTGCTGTAGTCGTAGTTGAACCGGGACTGCATTCACGTTGGCCGGATGCTGTAACCACTATACTTTTGGTGTTCTGACTCATTTATATGCATACCCATAGTACATAGCTACATTAACATATGCCTCACCGCTTCACTTACGACACAGGCACCCATTCTCCTGCTGGGAAAAATGCGGTACTACATATTACACATTCCCTATTCCCTACTGCTCTGGACCCAAGCTGCATATTTAATCACTGCAGGGATATTCAGAACCCCAAGGCTTATAGTCTTGACACATACAAGTCTTTAATTGTCAGGGTGTTCATGTGGCAATCTGGGTTTAGGCTTGTCCGCCTGGTGAACGGAACTGCCCTGACCATGTTCAAATGTCAGACAAAGCACATGGACAGAGTTTGTCTATTTTAAACATTTTATCTGTGTTTACAGACACAGGTGTTTGGGCACCTGTCAGCAGCTTATAATGCTGGCAATACATAATATGGGTGTGGGTGGTTACAATACATATTCCACGGTGAGTGGTGTTCCCATTCACATTATTTTACCTGTGTTTACAGACACAGGTGTTTGGGCACCTGTCAGCAGCTTATAATGTTGGCAATACATAATATGGGTGGGGGTGGTTACAATACATAATCCACGGTGAGTGGTGTTCCCATTCACATTTGACTATTTCCTGTATTCATTCATACGAGGATTATTATTTTGGACATGAATTAACTATGAATTAACTACAGGTATGCAGTAGTACAGTAAACATATGTGAAGGTTTGTTACAGTAATAATGTAAGGACCTCTGTAATACTCAGGGACTACCCCACATCCTTCACAACATTTCATGCTAATGTACATACTATTATTCTGTGAACTTTCGAAGTTTGTGAGAGCAGTATTTACATCTGTCCCTATTTGTCCACCCATCATTTTAGGCTTTGTCCAGATTTTGTTGCTGTAATAGGTTGAGAGGTGGTGTCGGTATGTGATTGAGTTGAATATATACTGTTGATAATTCAGTGGGGAGTAGGGTTACCACCTCTTCCTCTTTGCGAGGGGAAGTCCCACTTTGGACAGTTGTGTCCTGCGATGAAACCTAAGACATGGCAAATGTCCTGTGATTGTAAGACAAAAGTATATTTCTTATTTTCTTTAATAGTTGCATGATACAGGTATTTTGTATCTGAAACACATAACTAGATAGCATAAGCAATTCAAATGCCATGAAATAAGCTTTTATCTTGGCAAACAAGTGTAATTCTGTCCTTTGCACTGGCCGGGGGTATGTTTTATCCTGCAAATTCTCACATTTCTACAAAAGATGTCCCACCTTGGGCATCTGAACAGGTGGCAACCCTAGTGGGGAGACCTGCATGGTGGACAGGTGTTCCATCCTGCGTAGTATGTTTTGCATGTCTTTCTAGAAACTGAACAATACCGTGACTACACATACATGTTTTGTCCAGATGTGTACAGTACTAGACACCGTGGCGTGTAAACAACTCTGATGTTTCAACAGGTTACTTATCCCACGTGGGATGTACACACATTTTGCCAAAACATGAATGCGTGGGCATTTGGATTTACATAACTGTGATAGGATGTTTACAAACGTGGGATACATATTTGCAATCCTGACACTGCTTAGGATGATACTTCCTACTACATATGGGGAATACTCGCTATGTGTAGGTGTATGGCTGCGCAAGGCTGGTAGCTGGATTTGGTGGACATTTGGACATGGGTGCGGGTTATGTGCTATACAGGGGATGTTGCGTATTGCATTTGCATGCATGGGTTCTGAATTTGGATGTCCTGGTTCCGCATATGGCATCCTATGTGTATGTGCCAGTTACGTTCCTGTTCATGTGTATAGCACATTTTAATATTCATATGTTTGTGTGAGTTTAGTATACAATTTGGACTGTCAGGTTTCTTTACGGTTGTTATATGGCCACAACTGCCCAGCTGTGTACTATCACTACCACTGTGGGACTGCTGGTGACCCTGCCCATGGGGCTAGACGTGTGTATTGGCGGTGCGCTGACATGATGCGCTTCACTTCCACTGGGTATAACTACTTACAGTGCAGTACATTACGGACATACGATTTTAAATATCATTTGTTCCATGGACGGAAACTCATATTGTGTTGCGTGCATTTCTGTTTGGTTCTCAATTTTGTGTGGCCAGGAACTGTCTTGCATGCTTTGCATACATTTCATTATCCACGGACACTGATAGGTGCAATTACTATTGCAGGCAGACTATAATATTCAGCAGTTTAGGTTGCTCATTGACAGCCGACATTGACACGCCTCCGGGCGCAGCTTAGTAACGCCCCATGCACTCGTGCATGTGTCCTATGCACGTGGATGTGGTGGCAGCGCACCTTCATTAATATGCATATGGTGCTACTACACCATATATACGCCGCACGACGGCGCAGGCCTTACACCGGCCTTGCGCCGAGCTTCATGAATCCGGGGGTACGTTTCCTCTGCTCTCATCAAATGATTGAAGTTAATTCTGCAACAGATGATGCAAAGAGGAAGGTGTTTAAATAAAGTCATCTACAGGATGTAGTAAGTAAAGAATATAGAAGGTGTGGGCACAGCGCAGAATTAAACATAGATGAAGTAATTTGTATTTCTGTCATTGAAATTGTTTACTGAATATTGTAAGTGTGTTTGTAGTGAGCAGGGTGATATTAAAATGAAAATAATTGGATCAGAAAATAAAGGAGTGGAGAGGAAAAATAATTTTGTCTACTGCTGTGGTCCTGATAATAGCAAAGTTAGAATATAATACTAATAGTAGTGTGGCAAATATTTACAGAACATAAAAGTATGAAAAAATAGAAGGTACAAAAAAACCTGCTGCCACCAATAAAATTAATATGAGGTATTTACCTTTCACCTGCAAGTTCAATGAAACAGAGTGTTAATAACTGTCCAGAAGGGAAAATAGGCATTCACCTGTAACCAGTCAATCTAGAATTAGCCATTAGTATAAACAGTTCTGCAAGTGGTGAAAAGGGTAGTACCTACTATATGGCTGCCATCAGCAGATTCTGTGTGATGTATGTGAACTATTGCTGCAGATGGTTGTGAAAATTAGCTTTAGGAGGCAATAAGACAAATGAATAAAAAGGGGGGGGGGGTTAAAAGAGCATAAATGCTGTCCATGGTTGCTACCAGCAAAATGGTTATGAGATGCTTCTTAGACTGTTGACAGTAGCAGTGAAAGAAACTGTAACAAATGGAGCACTGGGAGTATACTCCGGAAATGGTAAAATAACCTTGTTATTGCCTGATTCATACAGATGAATTTTTATATTTGAGATGCTCACAATGCTATATAAACAGCAAACATCTTTGAAAGCTGAAGTACACTTTGCACTCTCACACAAAAAAAGTGTTTCAAAACTGGGTACATAACTGCTCTTAAAGCTATTATTAAGAGATGACATTTGCTTCTGGCTGCCATTTGTGCTGCAATGTATAGACTGTGCCAACTTTTCAAATTGTCAGACTCTTAGTTTGTACTCCTATACCTTTTTATTTAATTAGTAGCACTTTGGGGCATGCATTACAAAGAATTATGCTCATGTCTCCAATCATACGTAACTGTGTTAACATGTTCTTTATGTAGCTACAAAAAATGCACCCCTTGAGCTTGTCTCTCAAGATGATTTTTTTTAACCCATTGCTTAGAAACATTAATTCATTAGTTGTGATCTGCAACCTAATCATAATCCTGTATGTTTTATGTTAAGACTCTTCTTCTTCTGGCTTTTCCTGGTTATGGGTCACCACAGCTGATCACCTCTCCGCTCATGATTGGCAGCCGAGTTTTACAGTGTTGAGTTGCCAGCCCGGCACCCAACCTTCCATGGAAGGCGCACACACACACACACACACACACACACACACACACACACACACACACACACACACACACACACACACACACACACACACTCATGCCTAGGGCCAGTTTAGAGTGTCCAATCCACCTACAGCATGTCTTTGAGATGTGGGAAACTGGAGCACCTGGAGGAAACCCACGTGACCACAGAGAGGACATGCAGACTCCACACAGAAGGCACCCCAGCCGAGAATCGAACCAGAGAACCTCTTGCTGTGAGGCGACAACACTAACCGCTGCACCACCGTGGCCGCCCATGTTTTATTTTAAGACTCTAATTGCTGAAAAAGGAAAATTACAGCAGAAATTACATACTACTGAAAGATGTAGCACCAGTGTGATATCATTAGTATGCATGCTGCCAGTAGTGGTACAAGAGTTCGTCTTTGAAAGGGGAACCAGAAAGGGAAAAATGATGCCAGCAGTACATATTGATGGGAGGTCTTGGTATGTCTCATATATCAGTTATGACAGCCAGCCACAAGGATGGTAAGAACAGACAGAAGAAGGAAACTTTAACTTTCTGCATATATTCTGCTGCTACCAACAACCAAATTAGTGCAAGAAAAATGTAGGGTTAATGAGAGTAGACGTGAAGTAGGGTAGTATGCTGAAAATAAAGCTGTCTGGAGAGAATGAGGGGAAGTACTCTGCAAATGAATCTGGCACTACAGCTTGTGTTAGGAACTGGATTAATTGCTAATGTTAGTGTTTAAAAAACATGATATTGCTTGCAGTTGTGTAGAGAAGAGTATTTCTGTGGTTAAAGTTATAGCAGGCAGTAAAGACGAGCATTAAAAGAAGAATAGCCATAGTGCTGTAACTACTAGAACTATTATGAGGTATTAATGCAACCGCAGGAATATAATATCCTTATCTGTAAAGGGTTTGTATGGGAAATTGTTTAAACTGGGTCCAAGAAGGAAAGAGTAATAGAAAGCATGGATTGTACAAACTGTATGGTAGGATAGAATGAGAAACATAAAGATTTCATTGTTACTTAAAGGGGCACTTTTAGTGTATGGAAAATAGGATGATGAATGTATATTGATTTGTGGTTAACAAAAGGTAGAAATAAAGTGTTCATTCAAACGTGATGTAGGCTGTGACAAGAGGAACTGCAGGTACAAAGCAAAATATAAAAGTAATGCAACAGGAGGTCAGAATGGGGGAAAGGGAAGACAGTGAAGTGGAGTGGGCTGAAACTTCTGGCCAGTATGAAAAGCAAACAAGTTCTCACGCATAAACTCTACACCTGCGATGTACACTGAGACTGGGAACCTTAAGCAGTGTGGACTGAAGCTGCAGGTGATCTAATTCAATGTAAAACATTAACATTACAATTCCAAATGGTGATCAGATATCCGTCTCAATGAGTCATAACTCTGGTGGGGAAGGACCAGCATTCTACCTAGGACAAGTACTAGAAAGTAAGTTTAGCAACAATATATCTAGCAGATGTTGAATATATGGATGTTATGCTGCACTGCTGGACATCCACAAAATAGCAGTAGACAGCAACCTTTTAGTCAGGGAGTAATGCTGTCTTTGCTTTCTTCTTAAAAACAGTCCACCAGTGGGATTCAATAAATCCTGCATGGTGGTTTTACACCATGAGTTAGTTGTGACGCAATGTGCACATTGACACAGAAACTTTTAAATTCAGTAAGCACTGTGTAGTGGTGCACACCCCTGTACAAACAAGGTTAACACTGTGGCATACTAATTATTGCATAAGCAGCTGAATTGTATGCTAATCAACCAAGGCAATATGTTGGAGCTATTCAAGCTATAAAGCAACAATGTAGACTCCGTGCTGGTGTTCCCTGTGAATTCCAAAACTTTTAGAATACAGCCACAGAAAGGAGTGTACATGGACAGAATAAAAAGTAAAATGTGTGAGATTTGTACATAACTGACCCTAACATGTGACAGTAGGCTGGATGCAACAAAAGGAGAATAACAGTTTACTGTTGAAAGCTTGAATAGACTTAACGTCATTTAATGGTATGGCCAAAAACTAAGGTCGATTTTGACAAGCATGAAAGAGCGGAATGTCGAAAATGGTTTGCACGATTAAGAGCATTCGGTGTTTTCGACATTACCCTCTTCCAGCCATATGTCTATATTCAAGTGTTTAAAGTCTTGTTCTATTTGATACTTTGTATATATTTTTGTTTTTACATTTTTATCCTGTAAATGTGTTAACACTCATTTTTTTGTCTATAATTTCTATTACTCTATGTTATAATTTTGTGTGTAAGCTTAGGCTGGAGTTTTTCTCCCTGGGCTGAAAATGGGCACTGTACCAGTTGGACCATCCTGGTAAACAATAAATAAATAAATAAATAAATAAATGTTTTAAATGTATTCATTGTCATTTTCAACCCATTATTTCTAATGGTATAACTACAATTGGTCTATATCACTTAGCTGAACTCTCTAACCATTGAATACATATTCGTTGACCCCTTTTTGCCAAGGTTACAAATCAAGGAATGGACTTTTTATCAAATCTTTTTCCAGGGATAACCAATGGTAGGCCAACCTAGTGACACTCAAAAAAAATCATAAAGTTTAAAACCTACCCAGGTGGGGTCCTTTGCCCCTACACCCTCCAGCGTGGAATGCTGTGCTCCCCATATCCCCCCCAACTAAATACCAACTCCAAGATCACACTACAGTGGGGAAAAAGACAAATTCCAGATAGTAGCCAACCATTGCTTTGCCCTAGGAACAATTTTGATGAAAAGTCCATTCGCTGATTTGTGACTTTGACAAAAAGGGGTTGACGAATAAGTATTGACAGCTAGTGAGTTTGAGTAAGTGAAGTAGACCCACTAGAGTCATATAGGTACATCAGCAAATGAGTAGGTAGCTAAACTTAGAGCTCTGAGACTGTTTGATTTAATAATTGAAAAAAGCGGGTAGAGACTTGAAACTGAGCAGTATAAAGGGGTCGCCACAGTAGAACTCCGGTCCGCTAATGATTGGCAGTAGATTTTTTTTATGGTACCGAGTTGCCAGCCCAATGCCCAACCTTCAGCGAAGGCATGCCCATTTATGCATGTCTTTCAGAGGCTACTCTACTGCGGGAAGGACATGCAGACTCCACACAGAAGCCACTCCAGCCGAGAATCGAACAGGTAAACCTCTTGCTGTGAGGCAACAACTCTACCGCGGTAGACTCTCCTGGACTATGTACTATCCGATAATGAAAGACCTCAGGAAATGGAAGAGATCCATATTAATCATGATGAGGCAATCTTCTCACTGCAGTCAAAGGAAAAGGAAACCAAACCAATAATGATGGGTGTCAAACCACCTCTGAGCAACTGCTTCAAAAGATTGTGGAACCAGAAGACAGATAGAGGATGGGGAATACAAGATTCACTGCCATTCCTGAGAAATTAGAATGAAGAAGCTGCATTGATTTAATGAGAAAATGTCTTGGGGAATGGGCCTGTACACCAAGTGACTCCATTTGGATTGAATAAGAACATCAGGTTTAACACACTGCAAGCTATTCTTCGAAAGCAACCTAGACTGATGCTGGTTAAATTTTGGACATGTCACAAAAAAAGAGATTCATTCTATACTTTGGAAAAAGGGGTAACATTTTTTAATTTATTATTTATTTATTTAATTTGTTTATTTGGATGGTCTAACCAGGTAGACAAGCTGCCCCTTTTCATCAGAGTCCCAGGAAGAAAAGCTCCACATCAAAAATAGTAAACATTAAAACAATAGTTAATACATTTTAGACAATAACCTAAATGCATTTTAGGTCAGTGTAAGTCATAATTTGATCAAGATTTTTTGCACCTGATATGGGAATAACACACAGTACATCAGAAATGTCATACCGTGTTACTTTTGAGAACATTGAGAACAAGAATATGAAAACAGGTTATTTATAATTGCCATATAATACAACTTGTACAAAGCTTTATGGCAGAAACATTTTTGTAAATTTTGAGGTTGACAACAAGTATAGGAAGTTTTTTGAAGTCCAAAGAACAGTAATCAGATTGTGGTTATACCAGGAGAAGTCCATTAATGAGTAGTGAGGCTATACAGAGAGTAGAGAAGTTTAGGAAAATAAGCTAAGAGTGAGGCAGCATTTAGGTTATCCCAGGAAAGGTGCAAGTGCCTAGCCATGTATTTTTAAGTGGACTTTTAAGTGTAGCTTGAAATACTTATTGCTTTCTAATATTCAAAGAAAGAGAAAGGTATAAAATTACAGGTTTTAGGGAAAGAGGAGGAGTATCTCAGAGTTACAGTTAGCAACATTTTGTTAGAAGTGTGTAGTAATCATTTGGGGCTGTAGAGTTGGCGGATTATTGTTTTAGACTTGGGCATTTGTCTAGTTTGTATATGAGCTTATGTGTTGTGAAAAGCTGTGAGCAATTTAAATAGTGCCTTCATTCCAGCCACTGAATTGCTCTAGTGCAAGACAGTGACGTGTCCTATAATGATGACTGGCTGCAGATTTTGCAGTTTATTGAATTATAAATTCCTGAGTATGGGGGGCTGCATATAGGACAGTAGGGCTGAGAAGAGATAAAGTAATGTTTATCCTAGCCTGCTGTGTTAGGTAAGGTTTGGATCTTTAGAGGGATCCCAGTTTTTGGTGAGTTTTCTTTTCTGGGGATATGAGAATATATGCAGACAATGATTATTCCCTACAGATATAAAGCAAGGGGAATGAATTTAAACCAGTCATAAAGAAATGTAAAGAAATGAACATTAAATGTAAGTCATTCTATCTAGCTGTACTTCAGGTGTTCTATCCCATGGGTCCTAAACTATACCTGGATGCTAAACAAGTATTAGAGGAGTTAAAATGAAGTAGGACTTGGGAAGCAACAAACGAGAAGCAGGAAACACCATGATGGGTGAGCAGTAGAAAAGAGAATACAAGAAATGCACAGGCAAGATTGCCAAAGAAACCCTTCTCTATTCAATGCAAAAATGTTAGACAAAACTGAACAAGGTAGCCAAAAAGATACGGGAAACTTTTCCTATTCAACAACTAGAAGACATGAAAGAGGAAACCAGTGGTGAATAAAATACGGAACAGTATAAGAAAGGACAACTGACTATACACTGGTCTATGGTTTGTAAAAGCATCAGAAATGTTGCTGCTGTAGTATTTCTACTGTAAAATATTGTTAAATTGTATAAAGATTTCCCTTCTTTCATTGACAGTATCCTGTATATAACAGGAGGAGTTGCAACTCAGAAATAACAATGATTGGCTGTATGGGGGAGGGTACTCCTCTTGCATGTCACCCATTACAGTTAGTTTGTGAACTAGGAAGTGACTGCTTCTTAGACGCTGAGTGAAATTAACTGCAGGGGTAAATTATCTTTTTTTTTTCAGGTTTAAATTATATTTTATGAAGCTGGAGGAATGAGGAAAATTAAGAAGTAATATCAAATTTGCAAACAGTAATACTTTGAGCACTTGGAAGATGGATTGTTGAAGAACTAATGTTCTTACAGATATGACAATGGCGATTATTCTGCAAGGTCTTACGTTTTTTTTAAAATAACTATTTAGAGTGGGGTAGTTGCTGCTTATAAGGAGATTTTGACATTAAGTAAAGATGAGGGCTTCCTGGAAACACATATATTGAGAGAAAGAGATGGGGGGGGGTTGCAAAGAAGCTTACTAACTCAAAAATGCTTCAGTTTAAGATAGCTGACTCAAACAGTGGGAGTTATTGGCATTATATATATTTTTTGTATATATTTGTGAATAGGTTTAATTTGGGCGGGGGGGGGGGGCTCATTGTGAAGGTTACTTTTTTATAAGGAAAAATTTCAAGTAGGCAATGTCAAAGTGGCAAGGTATAGTAAAATAAGGGAGATCAAGTGTAAACAGGATAGATGAAAACATACAGATTGTTAAAGCTTCTAAGTTTAGTGTTCATTAAGGTTACAGAACATTTGGGGATAGAGTGTTAATAAGCAAAAAAAAAACCTGTATCTATTTAAAATGAATGAAGGTATTAATTTCTAATGTTAATTACCTAGCAAATATAGTTAAAGGAAAAACATATTGAGGTATATTGAGAGGAGCAGGGTAAGGTGGTAATGCTACATGAAATACATTATAATAAAACTGAACATGAAAAATTCATTAAGAAAAGTAGAATGTATGGATATCATGCTTATGGTGTGAGTAAAAAGAAGAGAGGTGAATTACTTTTGCTATACAATAACATTGGAAAAGCTGTAGAGGAAGTTCAGAAGGATAGGTAGGGCTTTTACTTTATGTAATGTTAAAAGGAATGTGGAAAGGGATAAAGCTGACACTTACGGAGATATATCTTCTCCCCTGAATCAAGAATATCAAATAGAAAAAAAGTGTTGGGGAATGTAATGGTCTTCTAACAGGGTGTCACATTAATAGCAGGTGACTGCAGCACAATCTCCAATACAGAAGATGTCTTAGTGGTCCAAGAAAGGCTACGATTTCTCTAGAAGGAAGGTATTTAAAGAAACATGTGAAGGCATTTGTCATGATGGATATCATGAAGGGGACCTGGGGGGAACACAATATACCTACTTCTCTGGGAAGTAACATAATTGGGCTAGGTTGGAGATGTGCTATGTTTTAAAGGACTATGACAGATGTATAAGTCAAAGATTCACCCAATCACATCTCTGATCAAGCACCATTCCATTTTGAACTGAGGGCAGAAGACATAAATACAGGGGACATATTTATTAAAAAAAAAAAACATTTACTGAATGGGCTAATGGCAAATTGGTTGAGGTGACAGGCAAGATTATTTCTGAAGAAAACATGCTGGTTATTAAATGTGATAAATGTAAAAGAAGTATTAAAGAACTAATTCAAACAAAAGCCAAATAAATTTGATGAAACAGCCAAGACAAATAGAAGCTTTAAAAAGAATACAAAAACTACATGTCAGTTGGATATTACTTATGCTTATTAAATTTTCTTTTCTTTGTTTTGCAGAGCCTAATCAGTCCTCAGCACTTTGGTCTACACTTCACTGCCTTGTCTTCTGTGTGATTGTGTGATATCAGCATTGTTTTATTCTTGGACTCATGTCATCATCATCAACCCCCTTTTTCCTGGGGTGTCACTTCAACTGCCATCCCCTCTCACTCTAGTCACAGCCACTCTGCTGTCTTCTACAATAGTCATACCTATTGCAAGTCTTCTCTCTCACAATCCATCCAATTTCTTGGTGGATATCATCATTTCATCTTGCCTTCCCCCAGTGTTCTTTACCTATTTGTTTCTGCCTTCCTGCAAATGACACTGAACCTCTGCCTTCCTGCAAATGACACTGAACCTTAATTATCTGTTCTCCTTGAACTTCTCTGCAACTAGGACTATTCTGGCTTCTGCTCTGATGACCTCATTTTTTTCTATCTGTCTCACAGACCGTATTCCAGCATTAACTTCAGGCACTTCATCTGCATTGCTACAGGCATCCTTAAGTGTTCTGCCTTCACTGCTCAGGTTTCTGTACCACACAGTAATACTGGTCACAACACTGTTTTGCATACCTTACCTTTCACCTTCTTTGGCATTCTTCTGTTACCTGTTATCCCCAAAACTCTGTGCCACTCTGCTGTCTGTAGCCACTCTGATTCTTGCGTTGACCTCCTCCTTCAGATTTCACTTCTTTTCAGTCACCCCTCCCAGATACTTGAAACTATTAACCTGTTTTGCTGTTTTTAATTCCTTCTCAATTTTCAGCTTATTCTGGTTTCCTTCATTTCCTGGCATGATCACTGTTTTTCTGAACTCAGTTTCATTAAACGAGACTTCAGTTTTGCATTCCACTCCCCTATCATTTATGCAATGCCATATTGTCTGCATATAGCAGCTTTGTTTATCCATCCACTTTGACCAATTTCCAAATATAATTCAGCAACAGAATGAATATGAATGGGCTCTGAGTGGAACCCTGACGCACACTCTTGCTCACTGGGAACTCCTCTGTGATTCTGAACACTGTTTATACTTGTCTCATTGGGTCCTTCTACATAGCCTGAACTAACTCTACCAATATTTCTGGGACTTCAGACAATTGCAGGACTACCCAAATCAGCTTTCATGGAACCTTGCATGTGCTTTCTCAAACTCCAGGAATGTCCAGTTTGACTCTTTTTTTTTCTTTTCATCTCCAACTTCCTTTCCACTATCTGTCTCAGTGCAATCATTGGGTTGGATGTATTAGATCCTGTTCTGACTCTGAACTGCTCATCTTCCATCTTACTTTCTATTACCCAGCATATTAATTTATCATTCATCTTGTCTGGCACTTTCATGCAGTGTGACAGGAGTTTGATACCTCTTTACTGCCCACGGCTGTGAATGTCCACTGCTCTTATCTCCTCTTCTTGTACACTGGCACTAGAATGCTTATTTGTAATACACATTTCTCTTCAAATTATGATGAATACCTTCTGGAGCCATTCCTCCCCTAATTCACCCCACATCTTGATCATATCTGCCACGACTTCAGCTGAGCCTGCTGTACACCATGCCTTTATTTTCCATAGTGCTCTTTGTACTTCTTTTAGAGTAGCTTCTTTGATTCATGTAGTAGCACAAAATGTTTTATTAGGGGTAATATCATTGAAAAGTGTTGGGCGGCCATGGTGGTGCAGCGGTTAGTGTTGTCGCCTCACAGCAAGAGGTTCGATTCTTGACTGGGGTGCCTTCTGTGCGGAGTCTGCATGTCCTCCCTGTGATCTCGTGGGTTTCCTCCGGTTTCCTCCCAAAGACATGCTGTAGGTGGATTGGACACACTAAATTGGCCCTAAGTGTGAGTGTGTGCATGTGTGTGCCTTCTGTGGAAGGTTGGGCGCTGGGCTGGCAACTCAACACCGTAAAAACTCCACTGCCAATCATGAGTGGACAGTGATCTGCTGTGGCGACCCCTAACCGGGAAAAAGCTGAAAGAAGAAGAATATCATTGAAAAGTCTAATGCTGCAAATAATTTCAGGAGTTTGCAATATTTTCTACCAAAACTTTCACTGCAGTTATTTTAATACATGCTTCATGACTTTAATGAGTGCCATTTTTCATACCCAGGCCAAAATACATTGTTTGCATACAGAAATATGATTTTGCCTTTTCTTAATAAAATCAACTTCTTTATCACCCATTTATTTCTGCTGCCTTTAACCATGAAGTAAAAAACATAAAAAAATAATGCACAGAATTTTTGACATAAAAATATTTAAAACATCGGACTTAGAGTCCTGTTAATTAAGCTTTAGTTTAAGTTTAGTTTAGAAAAAATATGTTGATCAAATGCAGTTATAGTTGACAAACGTTATTAAAACTGCTTCAATGAAAGTATTTCCCATAGGAGGCGGAAGCCCCCATTCACACTACCATATCAGGAACTGTGCTATCTGCACCCTGCTAGTATTATAATAAACTCCAGGACACCACAGAAGTGTTTCTTTACTTGATGTTCCACTATGTAAAGACAGTAAGATTTGGATGCTAATGTGCTACAGACTACAGACTACAACTTAATGAGTCCTTATTGAATGTGGTGAAGACATGCTTCTATCAGTAAACCTTTCAGCACAGATATTTCTTCACATCACACTTTGATCATGTATATATATATATATATATATATATATATATATATATATATATATATATATATATATATATATATATATATATGGATTCCATACATTTGGTCAAATTACATTTAGTCAAAAATAATTTCAGGCATTTCACTTGACTGAAAGCTCACTTGACTGAAAGCTCACTTGGTCGAAGTTCATTAGGTCGAAAATGGAATATAGCCCCTGCCCCCACTGCAGTGCAACCCTGGAGTGAGAATATTAAATAAGGGGGGGTGTAGGGGACATAGCCCCCCACATTATGCCAATAGTTTTTACTAAAGATATATATATAGCAATGCATTTCTAATGGATATACCTTCTTATAATAGTGAATACATTAAAATTATGTGGGGGGGGCTACTTCCCCCGCACCCCCCCTTATTTAATATTCTCACTCCAGGGTTGCACTGCAGTGGGGCAGGGGCTATATTCCATTTCTGACCAAATGAACTTCGACCAAGTGAGCTTTCAGTCAAGTGAGCTTTCAGTGAAGTGCAATGCCTGGTATAATTTTCAACTAAGTGTAATTCGACCAAATGTATGGAATATATATATATATATATATATATATATATATATATATATATATATATATATATATATATAGTGCATTCATAACACACCACACTTTACATACCAAAAAGGGTATTTTGCATTCCTATGTAGAATTACTTTCTAGTCCAGATGAAAACCTTTTAATACCATTCTGCATGTGAAAGGAAATCATGAAATAAAACTGCAGAGAATTTAAATAGTTTGTATTATGACTGCTGAAACTACCACTGTTATAAGTGCTTGTTTATTTGATGCACTACACTTTCCATTCCTGGATTCAGAACACTATGCAGCTGCTACTTTGCCTTCTTCATAATACTTCATGGATGTAAACAGTATGGGCAGGATTCACGAAGCCTCCGTGTAAGAGTTACAAGGCTTACACGGAGGCTGCAGTTAAACGGTGTGACGTCAGCATGCCATGCATATGCATGAGGGCATGCTGACTCACACCTAAGGCTAACACGGTCCATGTAAGACAGTAGGGGGCGTGTCCGTAGGGTGAGCCCTGCAAACGGACACGCCCCCAGAAGAGTAAAAGTCCCGAAAGTAAACCCCCATGACAGAGTCCATGTAAATGTCAATAAACACAACACAACACATGCCCCCACAGACTATTAACATAAAATGTAAAAATGAACATGTTATATTTTTTTTATAAGATTTAAAGATGCTTGCCCGTGAGTGCGCTCGTTTGCGCGGGCGTGCCCATCGCTTAGCCACAGTTAGCAGTCAGTGGAAAAGCATATAAGAACTAAATATGCAAAGTAAGCCAAGAAGCAATAGCGTAGCGGTAGAGATGTCGGCTGAAGAGGAGGCAGTCATGGTTCGAGCCCCCACAATATCCATTTTTATTTTTAGTGAAATAAACACGAAACAATTCCCTGACATATATGTACATGTATAAAATTATTTTTATGTAAAATGTAATGAAATGGGCCATGTATTATGAAGAAATGTGTGAAAAAAAAGAACAAATGTCAGAAGTGCCCATAGCTGAGCTACACTCTAACAAGCTGAGTATAGGTGAGCAGTGGTTTAACAGGTGTAAAATGAGTGCCCGTAGGTGAGTAGTGGTTTTACAGGTATAAAATGAGTGCCTGTAGGTGAGCAGTGATTTAACAGGTGTAAAATGAGTGCCCGGGGTTGAGCAGAGTTCTAACACACTGAAACTGTGTGCCCGTAGCTGAGCTGAGTGTAATATGCGTACTGACAACCGCCAGCCAGAGCATAAGCCAGCGTGATCCGTTTGCGCGGAGCTGCGCACCGTGCCAACAAGCTAACCGACGGGCAATGTTGAGCAAGCTGTATCAAAATTGCCTTTACACAGACACACCTCCTAGCCTGTGTAAACAGTCATAAAATATAAAAAGCAATGGCCAGGCTATAACTCAGGATACCATGCACCATAGTCAAAGTACTGAACCACTAAGCCATGACAGTTGCTCTTAGAAATGCAGTAATAGCATATATATAGGAATGAATGGAAAGAGAAGCATGACAAAGCAGGTTTTGTGAAGCTGATACAATTCCAAAATGGCCAATCACAGATAAGTGCGGGAAAAACGGCATATATAAGCCCCATAGGTGGGAATATACAGCATAACTGATTGTGGAACCGATTTGCAGTCAGCATGGCAGGTGTAGGAGAGGGTAGTTGCTTCCGAGCACAGAGGTGGGGCATTGAGGAGTCCAAATATATGGTTTGGCTCCTCATCCATGATCATGAGGCCCAACTCATGCAGGGCCAGTTCCTGTGGGGAGCATATAGGGCTGAGGCATGGGACCGGTTGGTACATGATCTCACCAGTGCCACAGGAATATCAAGGACTGGTGAACAGGTCCATCACCACCATGCGGACCTGAAGAGACGGAAGCAGGACCAACTGAACAGTTGGATCCAGGAGGCCCGGCAAATGCCCAATGCCCCACTACTAAGTTACATGTAATTATTTATGTAAGAAGTTAACCTAGCTGATATTATGGAGATGTGTATTCCAATATTACTTAATTTATATTACAGCTGCAGGTGTCCGTTCCATGAATCATCGAGCCTATGCCGATAGGCTTGTGTGGTTGCGCCACCAGGCAGGTTAGTAATTCTCTCCCCGTAACTGTAAAAAAATATAAGTATGACAGCTTGCAAAAGAGTGCAGTGTAGTCACTTATTAATAAAAAGTGCAAGTAACAGTGTAAGGGAGATTTTGCTAGTATTGTTTGATTACATAAGTGTGATGCAGCCTGTAATCCAAAAATAAAAATGAAACAAGTCTGAAATAAAGATGTTCCACCTGTAATATAATAGTAAATAACCTGCAGCAGTCTGAAAAGTACAGCTACAGAAGCTGAGTAAAACACATGTGTGAAATATATCCCCATTTAAATTCTGAAACATGACACAAGTGAGACTGTTGGAAAGGATTGTTATAACTAAGTAAAACATGTCAATAAAGCCTAGAATTAAGTACCATCCTGAATTGTAAAAATAAAACAAGTGAGAGAGTGTGAGAAAGAGGTATGAATCCACCAATAAAGTTGCAATTACTCCTGAACAAAGTATACTGCAGTCAGTACAGAATGAAATTAATGTGACAGGCACAACCAAACAGCAACATGTGTTGAAAAAAGTACTGAAGCTGGAATGTGTGTCCCAAAATCTGGATATGTTGCTCTCAGTTTGCAATATGCAGATAGTATGGTTGTATGAAATACCAAACATCCACAGTAGTCTAGAGCCATATAAAGCAAATGTAGCAGGATGATGTAGCTGAACAGAGCCAGATATGAATGTGTATGAATAAAAATGAAATGTATATTGATGTAGCAGTAACATTCCTATCACCAACATGCATAAGTTTACACATAGCAAACTGTAGTCAGACCTGTAGTGTGTATATATCGGCAGCTAGTAGAAATGTACAGCATATGTATAGGTATTTGAAGTTGTTAATGAAATATTTCTTCACCCTACCCTATAACCACAAATAATCCATTCCATGTGAAATAGGTATGTGTATTCACAATTAACTAACCTGGACAATTGTCCTGTTGGTTCATACATATTTGCATGCACGTTGATGCATGTTCCCTGTTCGTACATCCAAACCTGATGGCCTGCTGCCATCACTCAACCCTGCATGTTGTTGGAACGTGTACTGTTGTTCAAATTATGCATGTGTTATGCTTGCTGTTCAACGGCTTGAATTTATTGGTGTTTGGTTAATGGGAATAATAATGCATGCTGTTAAAACTAATTGTGAATGGTATTGCACATTACTAACCCAAACTTTCACTAAATAATGCAAAACATAGGACGACAGGGAAGGCGGGTTCCAGCGGACCCACCTCTCCCACCTCAGCTGGCGAGTGCACCTGGCAGTAGTGCCCAGGCCGGACCCTCCTCCGGTGGCCCTGTGCCACCTGCGGGTGGAAGCGCTGCAGGGGATGGGGTTCGTCCCCCCTCTGCAAGTGTGGCTGGAGGAGAACATCCACTCACCCTCCGTAGTGTCCGGACTGTGGTGCGTAGGGTGATCCGGCACGCTGTGCTTGCGCCCCTATGCCAGCTTGAAGCACGGGTAGCACAACTCATGGGCGTGCCTGCTGCCCATCCTACACAGCTCCCAGCACAGCCCCGTCCTGGGCAGTGAAGGCACAGTGGCAACTGCCCATGGGTGGGGATCTGAGTTCCACTGTTGCCATCTGTGGGCTCATGGGCTCGAGATATCCAAACATCCGTCCCCGTAAATTGTGTAACCCCCCCACATGTGTCATACACCACCCCTGTATGCGTCTTGTTTGTCTTGTCTGTTAACCTCCCCTACCTACCTCGCCAGCTATACCAACTTCCTGTACCTGACATACCACTCTCACCTGAAAAAAAGGGCACTCTGTACCCACAAAAAAATTATGCCCCATACATAGCTGCCCATTTTGCACACATGTCTGCTGGACATGTAAACTGGCAATTACAATTGGCTGTACAACAAATATTATTGTTGTCTTCACACCTCTCTCAGGGGTGGAAGGTTTCAAATTTCACACCAAATTACAAACATATGCACAGCTGTTGCTGACGAAGAAATGGGCAGCTATGGGCCTTTCCTATATCCCTCCTGCAAAACTCGAGCTTGTTTTCCTACTGTTCTACCCTCTTTGTGCCCCCTTTTTCACCACTTTCCTATCTCCCCATTTTCTTTTCTTTAAAAGAAAATAGCACGGGTGTGCGCGAGAGTAAACACATTTAAGCAGTAGTAAGCGGGAGTGCGCATGCGTGACCTCCGCGCAAACCAGCGCTAATCTGCTTACAACTGCTTAAAAGTGCCTTAGTTACTTTGAATGACAAGGCCTGTAGTTTTCTCAGCAGCAAAATAAAATACCTCAGTCAGTCTCGAACCCAGGACCTTGTGAACACTAGTCTGCATGACTTACCACTAAGCCATGACTGCTATACAAGAACATTGTGCTGAAAGAAGTATATCATAAAATAGTAGGAATTAATGTAAAGGGAATATAGCAAGTCTAGTACACAAAGCATGTCATGTATATTTACTGTCAAATCTATTGGATTTGTAAAATAGTACTGTGTGATGAGAAACAGCCATGCTAGTTGGTAGCTACTAGGTAATAATGTCACAGTAGCATCTGGCAAGCAACACACATACTCAGAGCAGGATAAACACTGCCATAGTTGAATAGTTAAGAGATCAGACATAGCAACTGTGACTGAGTTACAGGGATGTCCCTGATGTGAAAACAAGTGTCAACTGTGCCCCACTGACACCCTGTCAAATGTACTAACAGTAGGCAGAAAGGTGTAACTACACATGCAATGGTAACTATGAATGACTGAAGGTATGCACCACCTGCACGTCACAAATGGTGTACTAATACATATGCTTGAAATAACCCACAGTCACAACTGCAGAATATCAGAATATTTCTTTGGAGTATCCCACTGATATGTACCATTCCATGAGGCTGATAAAAGATGCACCTGAGAGTATCTGAGGCCTGCTCAGCAGCATGATCAAATGACCCTGTAAGTGTCAAGGCCCACACCATGGCCAGACCACACTGCATGCAGTAACACCCTACCACAACAAACACATAGGGAATTGCTGCCCAAACAGATTTAGCAAGCATTACAAGCTGTGAATGTAAATGGAAAATAGGAAAGCCATAGCAACACATTACAGGAAAGACACCTAGCAGGCATACAAGGGGTGAATGTAAAGGCCAAATATTGAAGCCATAGCAACAGATTGCAAGAGCCACTGCTAGATACCAGTTACACCACAATCCCCACAGGAAAGCACACACACCCATATACACAGTATTACTAGTCGTAGGTGTCAGTTTACATACACACGGAGAAGAGGACACTGGAGGAAGGAATACTCAGCTTACAGAACAACATGCATTGCAGTGTCTACAACACAGCCTGAAATATGAGAGACATACCAACCCTTACACTCACAGAAGTGTCCACAGCAAACCAGCATGGTCCCCACCCTGATAATCTGAAAGGGCTATGCCTACCTAACAGACCTTTTTATAGCACTAACCTGTAATCACAGTGAGAACTGCAATCACTACACAACAGGCTGCATGCAATTAGTAAATGCTGGCTAACAATTGATGCAGAGGCCATCACATGGACATGTGCAGATACCTACAAAAGCATCCTGTACTCCCAGTCCACATATGCAATACTTTCATTGCACCCATCTGGAGGTAGAGACAGAGAGAGAGAGAGAGAGAGACAGAGAGAGAGAAAGAGAAAGAGAAATAAAAAAAAAAAACAGTAACAACAAAACAAAGAGGCTGACAGCAGGCCAAGTAACTGCAAGCCTACGCAAACAACTGCAACAAACACAGGTAATGTAAAGTACTACTATAATAGTCTACATACTGTGAACCCTCCAGATGTGTTATTGGTCTGTATCTATGTATATGAAGATGTGCATAGGGCCGGGGACATACTGCAACTGTCACTGAAGGCTCTACATACATATGTATGTGAAGGTAGCTATGTGCACATAGCAATGTAGGTTGTAGTGCAATGTACAAGTAGGTTGTACAGTAATGGATGTTCATCAGTACGTTACTGTGTGCATACATATGTGGAACTAAAAAGGAATATATATATATATATATATATATATATATATATATATATATATATATATATATATATATATATATGTATGCATATATATATATATATATATACATATATATATATATGTATATATATATATATATATATATATATATATATATATATATATATATATATATAAATATGCATATGTGTATACATAGATAGAGAGGGATGTAGAAATACATAGACATATATAGTTTTACAGTGTCATAGTTTAGTACTAGGCTATCTGCAGACAGTGTATAGAATAGATTTAGAAAATTGTGCCTCTGTATAGTAGTGACACAGTGAAGACCCCCGTACATAATAGCATTAGTTTACTGTGCCTCTGTCTAGTAGTGACACAGAGATGAACCCTGGTGTAAACCTATGATCTCCCATCCACTCGTCAAGAATTCACATGAAGAGTGTCAGTGAGGGTCTCTGCCTAACATGAACTGGGATCCTGTTCCACAGTATGGGAAGCCTCTGAGTTATGGATCTGTCCCTACAGCATGTCCTAGTCATATGTGTGCTGAGGTTTAAATCTGTAGCTGTTGTGGTTCTGATGGATTTGGATTGTATGAGGTGGAACATGTCCATCAATACCTGATTGGACATGGCCTTGTATGTCAGGCACAGATCACCCCTAAGTAGGTGGTATGCTATGGAATAGAGCATGAGTTACTTTAGTCTGGCAGCATATGAAAGTTTTTGGAGACCATTGATCCTCCTGGTGATGTACTTATGGGGTCCCCCTAGCTGTTGCAAGTGCCAGGTGAGGTGCATACCAAATGGGGCATAGTACACAGTCATGGGCCTGATAAGTGAGGAGTATAGGGATAGAATGACCTCTTTTGATCTGGATGTGAATCCCTTCATGATAAGGTGGGCAAGGTAGGAAGTCTATCCAACCACTTTGGCAATGTGGGTGTCAAATGAGAGGTCAGTATCGATTAGTGTCCCCTGGTCTCTGATTACTTTGTCTGTACTCAGTGGGTTACTGCCTATTTGATAATATGTGGGTACCTTGTCCATCCGAAAGGGTATGACTATACATTATGTGGCATGCAGTTTAAGGCCATGACTCCAGCACCAGCTGTCGGTTTCCATGAGGCTTTTCTGTAGGATGTATATGTCAGCTGGTGTATCGACTACAGCGCCTAGTATGCAGTCATCTTTGAACACTGTCAGCCACTACCCTCCCATGTCTGCTTCCACATCTGAGAAATAAATGCCGAACATGAGCGGTCCCAGGACAGAGCCCTGAGGGACACCACTTGTGACTTGCTCTGAGTCTGACATGGCACCAGTGAGTTTGACTGTAGGGTTTCTATCCATTAGCTGGTTTGCAACCCATCTTGTGACATATGGATTTACATTTAAGCTGTTGATCATGTCTATGATGCCAGAGTGGGGTATTGTGTCGAAAGCCGTAGGCAAGTAAAGGTAGGCTGTATGGACCGCTGTGCCCTCGTCAATGGCTCTAGTGACTGATTTGAAAAGGTCAACCAGGTTCATAAGGCAGGATCTGCCGTCTACAAAGCCGAACTGGGTGGGATCAAGTGTCTGTAAGTCCCCAATGTCTCTGTGTATGAGTTCCATAATGATTCTTTCCATAGTGTTGCAGACCAGGCTGGTTAAGCTTATGGGGCAGTAGTTACCAGAGTCTGTAGAGGTGCCTCTTTTGTGGAGTGGGACTACTGTTGCTGTATGCCAGTGTCCAGGTACAAGTAGTAAGGCTATGGTTAAATAGCATTTTATGTGCATGTTTAGCTCCTCTTGGAGTTCACGTAGCATGCAGCCTGCGATACCGTCGGGTCCCATTGATGCTGTGTTTACAGCTTTGCTGAGGGCGGTTCTCAGCTGGACATCTGAGATGACAGGGAGGTTACAGTCAGCTGGGATAAGTAATTCCTCATGTGGGGGTGAGGGAGGGGAGAAATCTGCACTGAACCTGTCTGCCAGAATGTTGGCAATATCTGTGTGTTCAGTGCAGCTTTTGTCACTGTGAACTAACTCTGAACATATCTGAGGGTTTCCACCCAGGTGTCTAACATAGCAGAAGAAGGCCTTGTGGTTATCTGTAGTGTCCATATCGATTTCCCTCTCATTGTTGGCCTTGCATGTTTGTATGACAGAACGTATCTTTCTACTAGTGCTGATCAGAGATGCCTTATCTTTATGGAATTCTGCTCTGCTGTGCAGTAGCTACCTTCTGTTGTTATACAATTTGTTCATGGCTGGGGTCCACCAGACAGGTCACCTGCCCTTGGTGGAGAGGGTCTTGGTTTTATTTGGGATTGCATGATCCATGCATTCTTGGAGATGTCCGTAGAAAGCATATGTGAAGGAATCTGCATTGTGAGATGTGGTTTCCACTGGCCCAGTGGGCTTAAAGGATACCAACTCAGTTTTAAGAAGTATAAAGTCGGCATGTGAGAGGTTTCCCACTGTAGTCTTTTGTGTTGTGGGGGAGGTGGGATATGTATATCCAGGGTGGTTAGTCTGTGGTCAGATGAGACTAGTGAGGGGTATACTTCCAGTGTGTAGCACATTGTCCCCATGTTTGTGATGATCAGGTCTAGTATATTATCTCCCCTTGTGGGAGAGGTGACTAGCTGTTCCATTGCATTTGACTTAGTGAATTCTGGGAACCTTTGGACTAGGGTGTTTGGGCTAGAATAATGCATCCAGTGTATGTTAGGGTAGTTGAAGTCTCACAATATGATGGTGTGTGGTGGGACATTCATATCCTCCAATGTCTTCAGGAAGGCTGACTGTGGTTCCTGAGATTGGGAGAGTGGTCTGTAACATGCTACCAGTTGTATAGCAGGTTTGCCTACGGTTATTTGCACCTGGATGATCTCTGATGCTTCATGTGTTGCCACTAACCTGGAGGTGTGGGTATTCTTCATGAATATGGACACTACCCCTCCCTTTTTGTTTTGGCCCGAGTCCTGGGGCCAAAAAGCATGATACAAGGTATAGCCTGGTACCGCTGGTGTGCTCTCAGGAGCCTTGAACCAGGTTTCACTTACTGCACAGACATCGAGATTGGTAGAATATGTACGTACAGATATATATAATACACACATACATATATAGATATATGTAGATACATATACATATACAGATAGATCTGACTGACAACAGATATGTCTGTATATAACTATCTCTCTCTCTGTCCCACCCCCTCTCACTCTCACTCTCCCTCTGTCTCTCTCTCACTCTCTCCCCCTCTCTCCCCACATCTATATGTATATATCTACATCTATATATACATATTATATACATATATACAAACATATATATATATATATATATATATATATATATATATATATATATATACAGATATAAATATATCAATATATATATATATATATATATATATATATATATATATATATATATATATATATATATATATATATATACTGTGTGAGGCACATGTGTGCAGATGTCTTGCAACAAGTTCCTGGTGTCAAAGGCATGGAGTGAACACCAGTGTGGATACTGGAGTACCATACCCCATTCAAAAACACTGACACCAGTAACCACCACATATGTGCATGCCTGCCCACTACTGCATGGGTCAGGGGGTAATAGGGGCAACAAGTGTACAATAGGCTCCCCATTGATATACACAGTGGCAAACTAATCCTGTAATACCTGTACATGGAATGTGTCAGCGGACATGGTGTGTCAGCTATGGACATGTAGGTCACTGTACCCCTCCACACCCCACAATGTCCTACATGGTATGTACCTCCCATGATAGCTACAGGTATGGAGAAGGACACAGACATATGCAAGTAACTGTGTCAATGCACTCAAACACAATACCTATGCAGAGTGACTGACAAGACCACAGAGCACACACAGACTACCTACATAGAGGTTACCACTGCTGGATATACATAGTTCGGTCACACCCATGACAGTTGTCTAACAACCATGGTAACACCTCCAACATCCACAACACAAATTACCTATGTCTGTCATCCTTGTCACTGCAGTATAGAGCACATGGTGGAGGTACAGGACCCTACCCACAGATACAACATACCCTGTAGTAAACCACACAGAATTAAGAAGCAAGGCTCCCCATGAGTAGATGTCAGACATACCCCTGCTGAATGTTATGCAGATAGGTAATATGCCATATGAGTCACCCTGTGTAACTGTTTGTAAGGAGCAGGTACGATCATAACACATGTGTCACAAGGGGCAGGGTAGCATAACAGTATGCTGCTGTAGTCCCAGGGCCAAAAGCACACTACCTACCTAAGACACAATGCACACCCATGAACACATTGCAAACTAAATATGTGAGGTGGAATGAGTGTGCCAGTGACTGGGTGCATGTTGTGTACTGGTGTGATTGCTCACCATGACTGTCTGTCTGTCATGGTAGTGTGTGTCCTTGGTGTGAGGCCAGAGACAGATGTGTGAGGAATTGCGATCAACACATACTACATTGCCATATGTTGTGCTGTGTTACTCTATATGTCACTGTGGTGTAGGTAGGGTTATGGCAAGTAAGAGTAGTGTGCATTACCTGTGAAATATGTGACGTGCATTGTGTGCAGTGCATGGGCTCATAATGTTCCCCATACAGTACCTTGATACATACCCCCAGTGTGAGGTTGTGCATTGTACCCGAACCAGTGTGTTGACTGCTGTAGTATACTAGTCTGTCGTATGGAGTGTGCCAGGTACTGTTGCACAGTTGTAGGATGAGCACTGATATCTGGTCATTTACATGTGTATCCCCCAATAGACAGACAGATGCTATATATGGTGGTTAAGTTATATCACTACAGTCGAGTATTATGTGTATTATGTGTGCCATAGTTTGCTGACAGATATTGCTGACATATTTTCCTTCTCCTTTTCAGGGCTATGGTTCACCAGAGGAATCCTGTGTACTCTGCTGCAGAGAAAGAAGAGATACACCAGAGCCTGTTGCGGGATTTCGCAGTACTCTTTTCCCGCACCAGCCAGAACCAACAGGAGAGGGCTGCACTGTGGCAAGACCTGGTCCGTCGGGTAAATGACATAGGCACACATAACCGGACATATGAACAGGTACGCCATGACTGCAGTGATTTAATTAGAAATGTCCATCAGCGTGCATCGGATATCCACAGGCAGCAGCTTGCCACAGGTGGTGGGGTGTCTAGACATCCCCCCCTCACCAGACTGGAGGGACTACTCCTAAGTGTTGTGGCTCCAGCCCAACAGCATCGGATATCCACAGGCAGCAGCTTGCCACAGGTGGTGGGGTGTCTAGACACCCCCCGTAAGTGTTGTGGCTCCAGCCCAACAGCAACAGCAGCAGCATACATGTGTAATGATGGAGGCTGGAGCCACACAGCAGCAGGACACGGAGCGTGCAGGTAACATGCCATGTGTATAGTTGACCGTTCTGTACACTGTTAGGTTATGCATGTGTGAGGTGTGTCCTCGTTTTGTAGCTGTAATCTTGGTAATTATTGTGCAAGAGTGATATTCTCAATATCAGCAGTACACCTGTGGAAGCTAACTGTTGCACTACTGAACTGTATCATGCCCACAGTATCAATGGCACAGTTGTGCCCACTGACAATAAATGTCTCTTTTCTGCAGGTCCCTCTGGTGTAACAGCAAGGCAGCCTATCCATGCTGGTGAGTGTGTAATACCATTACCTTCAATACTCTTGATACTAACAGTAATAATAGGCTGAAGCAGTAGTGCTATGTGTTTGATTGCAGGTGTGTTTGTGTCTGTGTGTTGATATCTCATATACTGAGGTGTGTGCATGTGTGCATGTGTGCATGTGCCCATGTGTGCATGTGCCCATGTGTGCATGTGCCCATGTGTGCAAGTGTGCATGTGTGCATGTGCCCATGTGTGCATGTGTGCATGTGTGTATCAGTGGTGACATTGTGTACAGATTGTAAACTGTGTTTCCTGTCTTAATCCCACAGGTTCTGGTGCTGCTCTAGTTTTGTGCAGCAGGGAACCTGAATCAGCTGCTGTGGATAGTGATAATGATGATACCTGTGTAATGGCACAGGAAGGTGTGCCAGGGTCTGTCATTGGTCAGCCAATTGACACTACACAGCTGTCGTCCCCATCAATGCGCACAGTCATCCTGCCAATACATCCTTTGTCACCAATGTCCCTAGGTGATGGACAGGATACAGTGGGCATTGACCAGGGTAATGTGGTATCGGTGGCACATGCATCCCCACACAGCAGCCATGGCTAGAGTCCTGACATGGTACCACACATGCAGATGTCCAGGAGTTCTCATGGGAGCATCCGTGGGCATACCACCCCTGTCAGACGTGCCCACAGAGGTCTTTCAACCTCAGCTATGTTTCGGGCTGTAATGCAGGCACAGTCACGTATGGAACGGTACACCAGACAGGGTCTGAGGGAGCTGAAAGCATGTCGCACAGCTATGAGTGACAGTATGCGTAATGTTGCGGCTGCCATCCGTAACTTTACCGAGGTCATTGACAGACATTGGGGGGAACCATTAGATCTGTTCCACAACTACATGTCCATGAGCCAGGGCAATGGTGGATGGTTGAGGTGTAGACGTGGCTGTATGCCAGCAACAGCAGCAGCTGGCAGCCATCACGGACAATTACAGACCCGTGACCACTCACATAGTGCCAGCAGCAGCCCCAGCAATGCTGGGTCTGTGCTGTCATCAGACCGCCCCAGGAGACCACGTGCACATGGCACTGGACAGTCCCAACAGGGACCTGTCTCCAGTCACCAACCACCTGCTTCTGATGACAGTACCCAGTCTGGCTTAGTACCTGATATGGTCCGTAGCACCCCTGCCAGGCACAGGTACCGTGTCCGTGGCCACAGACAGTGATCTGTATGACCTGGTAGGTGCAGTCTGTGGCTGTCCACAAACACCTGTATATGGCAGCCATGAGGTGGGACTGTGTGCATGCATACACACATGCAAAGTGATAACACCTAGGGCTACCGCATACATGCACACACCGCATCAACATTGCCCCATCTTGTACTGCTGTCCCTCACCAACACACACACACACAGACATGTTAATTGGTTGTATCAGTGGCAGACTCAGGCATACCACGTACACACCCTGTGCATATGTTGAAACTGTGCCACCTCCTGCAATCTGTAAAATCGGTGCAGGAACAGGTTAACATGATGCTGATGCACAGGGTGACTACATAGAAGTGTTGTAATAGTATTATGTTGACAACAGTACAGTGTAATGATATCATTGTGGATATATACCAGCATGCCTGATGCAGTTACAGTATGAATGTCATTGTATTGTTTTGTACACCCATAGTAATTACCACAGTGTACTGTCTGCACATCTTTGCATACTGGTGGTGAGGCTGTCAAGGGATGGCCACCTATATAGGTAGCACAGGGGATACAACAATGTACATATTGATATTCAATGATGGTCATGTCAACTGCGAGTTGCATGCTGTCCACACTCGACTCTGCAATGAAGATGTTTGAGGCTGTTGATATCTGTGCAGTACTACACAACAGGTTCAAGGCTCACAAGAGCACATTAGCACTACAAGGTCACACCTCATACCATGCATGACAGCACCAAAACACAGAACTAACTATGACAGGAGGGAGAGTGTCCATACATGTCAAGGATACTGTGGTGCCAGGACAGGTAGCATACATCATACTAAGTCTGGAACTGCTGATTGAGGGCTCAGTGTCTGTTATTTGACATGTGTATTATTACAGGCATGAGCACTTGGGTATCAGGCCAGTTATTCAACATTCCAAAGGTACGTGGTCTATACACTTGTGGGGGGTGTGGCTTGACCCAGCCCGTCTGACCTGTGAATGTCTGGGTACAGGCTTATAGTGCCTGCATATATGCACTGTTAACTACTGGAAGTCGTACACCTTGTTTGTTGTAGCATTGTCTACATACAGGCCTGCTGACTGTAGCTTTGTTTGTATGCATGTTTGCTTGTTATGTTCCTGAAACACTGATTCCACCTGCAGTGCAGATTTACAGTGCATCTGTGGATCCCTAGTGACATCTGTATTGCTTACTGTACTGATGTCCATGTCTCACTTGACAGAACGTCACTGATTGTCCTGTTTGCATGTAGCTTGCCTGTAACACATTGCATATGACTTACCTCGCATTTGCTCAAGACAGCATTCATATATGCCAGCACTAACAAATCAGGAGCACTACACCCTCACATACACAACTTGAGTACCTTGTTCCCCATTGGCCCTATGTGTTGTTACTTAGTATGGGATTCACAACGCTATGGTAGCATGTGCAAAGGTCACCTGTCAATCTACTCTCAGGTCCAGTTGGTGAATCTATGAGTCATGTGGCAATGTTACAGCTGCCTCATGTACACAGACAGCCCTCTCCCCTTTCCATACACTTACAACACATGTGAGAGATGCAAGCAATGCGACCACATAGCCAAACTGGGGGCTAAGCTCTCTTAACTCAGCACTGGCATTCCCTGTCAGATGGAGTGGGATACTACAGTGAATACAGTACCAGTCCCCCATAGACCTGCCACGACCGCAATCCAAACACAGAAACACACAGGTACGTTATTGGACTCTCAGAATAGCATCCTGCCTGAGCAGCTGACACCTGCAAAGCAGACACACAAGCAAACGTTAAGCCAGAGCAGAGCACGTGCAACACATAGCTCATAAAGCCTGTGTGCCAAACAGTCACAGGCCATACGGCTTAACAACACACCTGCTACAGTTGTATGAGGTACCTCTATCGTCAGGTACACTGAGGTCCTGCTCACCAGGCTGAACAAGGTGAAGGTCACGCTGAGATGCCCATCGGGCACTATAATCCACCACATAACACAAGCATACCGGTCACTCCAAGGCATGTAGAAGTATGATTCAGTCATTGTCTGTGCCAGTGTGTATGACCTCTGACACACCTCCCTGGACTACATGTTAGTGGACATAGAGGGGCTCTCTGAGCTTGTGGCACAGGCTGGTATGACCCTGACCTTCAGTAGCATCTTACTCTCACCAAGAATGCTGCCACAATATGTAGACAGGATGATCAGTTTCTGCAATTAACGTATGTTTCAGTGACATTCAAAGGGGATTCAATGCCTATCAGTGTGGGATTACATGCTGGACAAGCCACATTGCTTTGCTTGTGACAGCTTGCACCTGTCACCCATGGGCCGTTGTATATTGGCAGAGGCTGTTGCTACACACATAGTTCCTTTGTATGCAAGGCTGACATTACACAGCCACCTACACAGGTATCACACGGGATAGGACACTAATAGAAATGCTACTCAACAGCAGCAGTGTAAACCTCAAGATACATGCAGTGGAAACTGTCCTTAGCATGGGGTACAGCAATATCCATGCAGTAACAGACTCCTGGTACAAGGCTCCCAGGTGCACACCATCACTGCCAGGTCATTCCTCATACCATGCTTGTCGTCCCCTACACATGCACCAAACCAGAACAGGGGGGATGTATCCAAAGGCACCTCAGATACACACACCCACAGGTTGGTGGCACAGCACAAAGCATTAGACCCTATCCATGTGCAACTAACAGTGGGTTAGACTGCCTTCAGGTTCATAGCCTGGCACACACCACCCTCCCATACCCAGGAAACCCACTTGGCCTTCCTGACAACACTGGGAATATGATGGTCTCTACAAACACCATTATATGGGTGAACTGTGACTACCCAAACATAGAGTGTGAGCATTACTCTAGCTCCAAGACCCTATCTGAAGGGTTCTTAGCATTCATTCCCTGCATTGCTATGGAACAACTTGTTACCACTCCCACAAGAGGTGACAACATGCTGCACCTGCTCATCACCAACATGTGGACTATATGCTCCAAACCAGTCATGTATCCCTCGCTGGTGGGATGACACCATCTACAACCCACACTGTATAGTCACATACCACATGCAGCCCCTGCACAGAACACCACAGTCATACAGTTGTCTGATGCATATTCCATGTATTCACATGAGGCAGGCTTCAGACATGGGAACTATTGCATTTCACAGGTACATATGTGTAGGTGGCACACACATACATCATGTGTGCATTGACATTACTGATATAATGTATGTCGTGCAATATTGGGATCAACACCCCACACACATGGACAAACTGGGTGACAAAAATACACATGGCGTTTGTAGGATACAAACCCCTACCTAGCTATGTTAGGTCACTTGTGAGAGACGCAGTAGCAGAGTGTGTGATTTGCATTACTGGGAGGATTGCTTTCTCCTGCTGTACTTATAGGGTGCTGACATCATCAGTGTTTAGACAGTGGAATATGCAGCATCTGTTTTGTTGTACTAGTTGCCAAAAGGGGCATTTCTTTTACACATGGAATTGCACACACTACTCCCCCACACACATATTGAGCACTTGCAGGATTTAAACCCCTACCAAACTATGTTATGACATTTGTGAGAAACACAGTAGCAGAGAGCGCTATTTGCATTACTGAGAGGGTTGCTTTCTCCTGCTGTACTTATAGGGTGCTGACATCATCAGTGTTTAGACAGTGGAATATGCAGCATGTGTTGTGTTGTGTTGCACTAGTTGCCAAAAGGGACATTTCTCTTACGCATGGAATTGCACACACTACTCCCCCACACACATTCACACACACACTGAGTACTTGCAGGATTCAAACCCCTACCTAACTATGTTATGACACTTGTGAGAGACGCAGTAGCAGAGCGCACTATTTGCATTACTGGGAAGATTGCTTTCTCCTGCTGTACTTATAGGTTGGTGACATCATCAGTGTTTAGACAGTGGAATATGCCGCATGTGTTGTGTTGTACTAGTTGCCAAAAGGGACATTTCTCTTACACATGAAATTGCACACACTACTCCCCCCCACACAGTCACACATGCACTGAGCACTTGCAGGATTCAAACCCCTACTTAACTATGTTATGACACTTGTGAGAGACGCAGTAGCAGAGCACGCTATTCAAATTACCGGGTATAATTTCTGCTCCTGACATATGTATAGTGTGCTGACATCATTATGTATGAAGAGTTATGTACATCTGTTACTATCCATCAGTACAGGGGAGAGCATATCTATGCATTAACTTTGCACAGGCACAGTTGCCTACTGTACTGTGGAGGCAGATGCCAAATACACTGTGGATAGCCTTCTGTATTCCCTAGGGACAACAGTCTAGTATTGCACTCTACGGCCATATGTTTACCTGTCAGATGCAAGTATCTGTTGCTCATATACTGTTTGTGGAGCTTTATTGCCATAGCCTTCCCTATCTCTATAAACAACTTCTGTACTGTGGAAGATGTTTGCATATGAGTGGGATCCAGTACTTTACTTATGTCTCTGTTGTAACTTCACTGTGTGCACTGGGCAGATGTCTGTATTGTGGGAGGTTCCTGTGTTAACACATACAAATGCCAGGTATGTGTGTGCAACTGCTGAACTGTGACATGGCCTAAGTGTGTGAGCATGCTCAGTTCGCAGTTTGTATGGCTTCTTGACTGACACGTCTCATTTATCTAAGTGTGCGAGCATGCCCAGTGTGACCTTTCCTTATGTTGGGATCTGTGGGCTACCACATTTGTGTTTGTGTGTGGATGCCATCTATATTTCACATGTACAGTTGAGTGTTGAACATCAGGTTGTGTTCTTACTGCCCAACAGCTTTGTGTCTGAACTTAACAGGCATTATGCTGTGCCTGCAGGGTCGCCATGGGATAGTTTGCTTACAGTTGTCAACATCCTTTCCTACTGACCAAACAGTTGTATTGTCGTATAGTGTACTGGTGCAGTACTTTCACTGTGGTGGACAGTATAATCGGTTTCAGTCCTATAACTGCTTGTAATATTCATAGTGAGCACACCAGACTGGTTGAGGGCCAGTTATGCAGATATGACCATGTTGCATTTTGTTCAGGTATGGACAGCATAGTACATGATTGTCCGACATTGTTAATGTATTCCACAACTTGTGTGGACAGTGACAAACAATGGCCATGTGCCCTAGTCCATTTGTAATGCTAGTCAGAGAGTGTTTGTCCTTCATCACACATTTACTGGTGTTTGTCATGACATATATCACAGTTAGTGTGCTGTGCCTCTGTCTACCCGTGACATACAGGTGATATCCAGGGTACACCTACCATCTCCCATCCAGTCATCATGATTCCTCTGGATGACAGTCAATGAGGGACTCCCTGGATAACCTGTAGTGGGAGTTTAGTCGTGAGTGGAGTGAGCTTTTGGGTTATGGACCAATCGGTACAGCATGTCCTGTTTATGTCAGTGCTGGGGTTCAGGCCTGTCAGCTGCATAGGTCACCAGCATTCAGAGTTTACATGGTGCCAAATGTCCATTGATACCAGCTTGGTCATGGCTCTATGCATCAGGCACAGTTCACCTCCAGCCAGGTGGTATGGCACTGTGTGGAGCTGCAGTTTGTTTAATCAGGCGACACATGGCATCTGTTACAGCTCTGTGATCCTCCTGGTGGGGTATTTGTGTGGTCTTTCCAGTTGATGCAGGTGTCTTCTATGGTACATCCCTGAAGGGCCATTGTACACAATTGTGAGGCTGCTGATGGATGACTGGAGAGGCACATTGACCTACCCTGACCGAGCTGTGCTTACCTTCATGATTAGGTGGGTATATGGTATGTTTCTGTAACCACTACAGACACATGGTTGTCACATGCAGGATATCTATCACCTTGTGTCCCCAGGTCTCTTATTGCTCCTGATGTACTTACTGGGTTAACACCTATGTGGTAATTTCTGGCCATGCACTGTGTTTCCACAGGGATGACTATACACTATTCTGCATTTAGCTTGTTGACATGGCTGTGGCACCACTTGTCTGTTTCTATGTGTGCCTTTTGTAGGTTGCTTGTGTCAGCTGGAGGGTCCGATATGGTGGGCAGTTTGTAGTCTTCTGCGAACCTGTTCAGACAGAGTCCTTCCATGTTGGCCTGTACCTATGTGACATATATAGCATACAAGAGAGGTCCCAGGACCATGCCTTGTGGGATGCCAGTTGTACCTGGTTTGCAGTCTGCCATGGCTGCAGCATGTCTGACCAGGTCAGTTCTGTCCTTGAGCTGGTTTGCAACCCATCTACTTGCATAGGTGTTTATAGTTAGGCTGGTGAGCTTATCTGTACCACCAACTAGGGTATTGTATGGAAGGGTTTAGCAAGGTCCAGATAGGCTGTGTGATCCACATTCCCCACATCAATGGCCTTGGTGCACATTTCACATGAGTCAGACATGTGTAAGGGGCAGGATCTGCCCTATGACAGCCACACTGGGTAGGGTCCAATGTCTGTAGGTACCCAATCTCGTTATTCCTGGGATCCATGATCATCCTCTCCATTACTTTGCCAACCTAGATAGTCGGGGTTGAGGGGTGATAGTTTGCAGTATCCATTCAGGCACCCCCTTTGTGGTGAGGGACCACTGTTGCTGTACACTGCTCTTTGGGTACATATCCTGTGGTAGGACTGATAGTGCACAGTACTGCTATTTGCTTTTCCATTCTTCTTATAGTACTTGTTGGACACAACCCAGGACACCATCTGGTACAATTGATGCTGTGTGTTCTGCTTTGTGGATGCTGGCTGTTACCTCAGCATCTGCAATGTCAGGGGGTCAACACTCTGCTGGGATAGATATTTGGCAGTTAGGTGCTGGTGGGGAGTTTGCAAGGAATCTGTTAGGTAGGATGTTGGCAATGTGTGTGGGTTTGGTGTATTGTTTGTGATATTAGAGTGCTGCAGAGCATATCTGTGGATTATCACCATGGTTCCTACCATCAGGTAGGACAGCTGTGTGATAATCCTTTGTGTCCTGCACAATTTGTATCATCATAGGCTCATAGGTTCATGCTAGGCTATCTGCCCTGGCCTTGTTTGAGCAAGGACAGACTGTGTGTGAGTTTCAACACCCCTTGCAATGTGCATATTATGCCCATGGTAGGGTTTACTTTACTAGATGTGACACAGGGATGGCCCCCAGTGTACACCTACTATATCCCATGCACTTCACCAGATTTCTCTTGTTGAGTTTGAGTGTGGAGCTCAGCCTATCATGGACTGGGATTCTGTTCCAGAGTGTAAGGAGCCTCTGGGTTATGGATCTGTCCCTCCAGCACATCCTATTTATCTATGTGTGGAGGTTCAGATATCTCACTGTGGTGTCTCTGCTGTATTTGGGGTTTGTGCAGTGGGGCATGTCCATTCATTCTGGATTGGACATGGCCTTGTACATCAGGAATACATATCTCTGACTGGGCAGTATGCATCTGAATTGGGCTGTGGTTTCTTCAGCCAGGCTGCAGATGTCCAATGTTTGGACCCTTTATCTTGTTGGTGAGGTACATTTGGGGTCTTTCTAACTGCTGCAGGTGTAAGGTAAGGTACATCCAAACTGGGGCATTGTTGTCACGTATGGGCCTGATAAGGGAAGAGTATGGGGGCACAGTGACCTCTCTTGATCTACATGTGCATCCTTTCATATTAAGGTGGGCAATATAGCAGGTCTTCCTGGCCACCTTGGCAATGTGAGTGTCACATGACAGGTTACTGTCCACTTGTGTCCCTAGGTCCCTGATTACTTCTTCCATACATAATGGATTGCCACCTATGTCATACTTTGTGTGTGCCTTGTTTGGTATTTGTTGAGACATTCATACTCTGCAGTGTCTTCAGGAAGGCTGGCTGGGGTACCTGGGTTTGTGAGTGTGGTCTGTAGCAGGCTTCAAACAGGGACACAGTTTGAGCCAGTGTTACTTGCCTGTGGATAGTCCATGCTGCTTCTTGCTGTGGTACCAACCTGGGGGTGTGGTTATCCTTGACAATTACTGATAGCCACACTCCTATTGTCGTGTGTTCCATGTTTTGGAGCTGTAGAACATGGTATGAGGCATAACCTGGTAGTATTAGGGTGCTCTTCTGGGCCTTGACCCAGGTTTCTGTTACAGAACACATATTACCATTCTCCATGCTGTGGTGGGTTTGGTCTGCATGCACCTTGCAGGTTAGACTTCTGGCATTGGGTAGCATTATGTCCAGGTTGTTATCCCTTGTGCTACCTATGGTGGTGGGTTTGTGTTTCCAGCCTTACCTATTCAAGGCACAGTGGGGGTGACAACAGCCTTTGCCAGTATCCACACAGCAAGGTGTGCTGGGTGCGTGCCATCCCTAGCAGGTGGGGCATCATGTCTTGCTTGGCATATCAGCCCAGGCTGTCAGCCATGTGTTCCCTCTTGCTAACAGCAATACTTCAGCCAATTATTGTACTTGATCTTGTTGTCTTCATAGTGTGGCATCATGCTTGGTGAGGGTGAGATGTTAGGCAGGGTCTTCATGTTTGCATATACTAGATGGTGTTACATTGCTTAACACATGGCAATCATGGCTCAGGTGGTGCTGCAGGGCTGCCTCTGTCGGATGCACATACTACACTCCCTATACATGTTTGAGAGCAGGTTGTGTCATGTTAGGCATCCCTGTTACTATATGAGTGAGTCAGAGAGGGGTATCATTCCCAGGGTTCCTATGAGCCAGTGTATTTGCTATGCGTTGCCTCTTTGCCAAGGTCAGGGTATACTGGGCACACCTCCTTCTGCCTACTGGGGCAGGCTCAGGTTGTTCCTCCTCCGAGTTACGCTCTGCCTGTGATGGCCTTGGCAATGGTGGGGGGCTGTTTGTCCCGGCCCTATGCTGGTCCTGCTGCAGCTGTTTTCGCAGAACCATATTATGTAGCATAGCACATACCATGACAATTTGGGTACATGTAGTTGGTGAGTACTGCAAGGCTCCACCAGATGTGTCCAGGCACCGGAACCGTGACTTGAGCAGCCCAAACACATGCTCTATTACATTACGTGTTTGTGCGTGTGCCTCATTATGGCGTTCTTGTTCAGATGTGTGTGCGTTTCTGATGGGTGTCATCAGCCACGGCTCCAGGGCATATCCTGCATCCCCCACTAGGTGACCATGTGGGATGTCCCCATTGGCAAATGTCTGGTACAGCTGCGTCAAATGCCAGATATGGGAATCATGGTAGCTCCCAGGGCAGCCAGCACACGCATTCATTATTATTCCCTGGGCATCACACATGACCTGGCAGTTGATGGAAAAGAAGCCCTTGTGGTTAATGTAGGCCCTACCCCGCTCACTGGCTGGTGCTTTGATGTGTATGTGCATGCATTCTATTGAACCCACTACCTCAGGGTATTCCGCTATTTGCAGGAAGAGACGCATATTGCTGGCCAATACCTCAAGGGCATTGGGGAAATATACATGTGCTGACATGGCATCCAGGAACTGGTGCAGTACCCTGGAAGCTGATGTCTGTGATATCCCCATCATATCACCAGTTGGTCTCTGGAAGGTACCTGTTGCTAGTATTCTTAGGCCAACACATACCTTAGTTTCCACTGGGATGGGTTCCCCTCTGTTGGTTCTGTGTGTGAGGCGTGGCCTGCACAGCTCAACAATTTGCTGCAGGAGGTCTCTGTCCACTCTATAGCGCTCCACTATCTCCAGCTCATGTAACCCCTGGTAGGTGACCCTGGGCCTGTACACTCTTCTCCGTCTCCTCACTGTGGGTTGTCTGGCAGCATTTGCATTGTCACCACCCTCAGCAAGTCTCCTATGTCTCCTTATAACAGCTATGGCAACCACTAACATGTTTGGTCTGAGTGCAGCTTTTTCAGTTTTCACTTCTACTAGCTTACTCCTGTCTTGCAGTGTCTCTTGAGAGAAACATATTCCAATGCTGTTTGCAGTGTTTTCAGTGCTGGGCTGGGCTAGTATTCTGCCTGTGTAATTGCCTGCTTCTAATTGTTTTCACCTGCTAGCTCTACCAGTATTCCCTGCTAGTTTTCTACTATTTCTTCTGCTTCCTTTTTCCTCTCTGTTTCCTCAGGGGGGAGCAGCATGCATACCAGCGAAAACATGCTCACAGTGGCTACCACATGCACACACATGCTTACACGGACTAGAATCTGGTTATTTGAGTTAAAACGCATGCACACCAGTGCAAAGAGGTTTACAGATCTTTAAACAGGCTCCTACATGCTTACTCTGCCTTACACATGCGCACTCTGTCTTACTCGCGCCTACCAGCGTGCACATGCGCGCATGCATGCACAGCAAGAAACTTTGGTGTTGGCCACAGTGTACACCTTCCATTTCTTGACTTTCCCATGCTTATCTGTTGACACTCGTCTTTTTATGTTGTGCGATTGACATCTTTCACATACCACTTTGCTCCAATGAGCTTGATTTCTTTCTGACATTCCCCCCTGTGATGTCACCTATCTCCTACTCTGTTACTCCCCCTTATCTAACTCTTACACTACACAGAATGTGCTCATTTGCTATGTGACATTGTGAGTCACTATCCTACCACTCATTTACATAGGATTGCCTATTAATGCTTAGTTACATGTCTTACATTCAGCTTCCCCCCTTAGCAACCACTAGACGGTGGCCATGTTGTTTTCGGTCTGCTAGTCCCTGCATTGCAAATCCATGCATTACATAAAACCCACATTTGTGGGTTTCAAACCTTTATTTTTATGTTTTATATAGCGCAGCCCAATTGCGCGAGGCTGCGCTGCGTTCAAACATCGCCGATCGCCGAAAAAAAAAATATTTTATTTCATGTTTGCATCGGGTTACCATGCCAATGGCCACATATTTGGCCATTGGCATGCTGACTGCAACATATGCACACTTTATTTGGAGCTGTCATGGCTCCATTGTGTTATTTGCAGTAACGTACTCAGTTGTCAACTGAGTACATTTCTGCACCTAACACGACTCTTACATGGGCTGGTTTCAGCTTCGTGGATCACTAACCTATCTCATTTGCATGCCTTTCGGCTGCAAGTGAGGTGATTAGCATATTCACGCCCTGCCCGTGTAAGGGTCGTTTTAGCTGGTCTCTTATACGGGATTTCGGGCTGTTCCTGGATCACGATGGCTGCATGGAGTCTTACACGACTCTTAGACTCCGTGCAAGCCATTGTGAATCCTGCCCTATGTCTTTATTTATAGATTATGGCAAATATGATTTCTGCCTTTCATTCAGGCACTATCAGATGATTTTCTTATGTAAAATGGTGGTTAGAAGTCAGCTTGCAGAATTCCTTTTTGAGACAGAAAATTGTACCCTCATTTGTTTCTGAAGAGTTATCACACAAAAACAAGTTTAAATTTTGGTATAAAACACTGAAAAATAAGACTGTTATGTGAGCTTAAATGTAGTTTGATTAGAGGCAGTTTTCAGTATTCTATGAAAAAAAATACTTAAATGCAGAATTTCTATGGACCAGCTGATTGACAAAGTTACCACCTTTCATGAATAATTGGAATACTTTTTCAGTGACTGGGCCACAAATATTTAATAAATCTATTTGGTAATATTTCTGCTGTATGTCAGCTGTTATATTTTTTAGATGCAGACTAATTCTTTTGAATCCTAGATTAATTAAATTTTTGCAAATCTTGCAAATTCATGTCTTAAACATAGTCCTTCCACAAGGTCACATATTAGCTTTAGGTGCATCTGTCATGATTCTCAGAGTGGTATTAATAGGCAGGTTTCCTAGTGCACAAAGATGATTATGTGACTTTGCACACTATTCAAGATGTTCCTGATTCATTGATATGGGTTGCCTAGTAGCAAAGAGATACACTACATGTAAATGTGGTGCTCTGTGGGTATGGCTTGTATAAAGTAGGCTCTTGAGCAATCTGCTGCACTGCCCTGCCCATAGGACTTGTGTAGTTTGGTGATTCATAGATAACAATACTATGTAAGATCAATGTAGAACAAACAGTGCACAAAATGTACACATGCGTAGATATTAGTTGCACTGCACCTATGCATTCTCACTGGAGAATCAGCACAGGGGGACTCAGAGCAGCTTTGATCTGCATGGACTGCTGATCCAGGTAAGAAGCAGTTGTATGAGAGTGTTTGTAAGAGTATGTTTGTCTGTGTATGCATGGATTCAGGGACATCGTTTGAGCAGGTACTGTAATTGAATATGCATGGTTGTTTAATGTTGGTGGATACACGTGTGTGTCTCTGTTTGATTTTGCTGACCACTGTCTGGCATGGGTATGATTGGGGGAAATCATGGATGCAGGATCTGCTGACCCTGGAAATGTGCATGTATATGTCTATGTATCATTGTGTGCAAGTGTCTGCGCAGGTGTACGTGTGTGTGTGTGTGTGTGTGTGGGGGGGGGGGGTAAACTCAGAATGCTTAATCAATGCATGAGCCAGCAGATCAGGGAATAAGGATTGGTTGATGTATAATATATGCAGTCAAAACCCCTTCTCCTTTACTGCTGCTGATCAGATTTTGAAAAAGTCATGCTAAGAATAATGCTTCAAAGTTGTTGACTTATGACAGACGTAAAACTAGAAGTTTTCACACAACAGAAATCAAATAAGATGAGTCTATACCAGCTTCCCAGATTAGTGGAAAATACATACATTTAAATATAATCTCCTCACCAACATCTTACACTTGTGGGGTGCAGTTTCAGGTTTCAGCATATAATGCAGATGGATGTTTCACCATCTATATGGATCAAGACATAATCATGCATTATGTCTTGATCCATATAGATGGATCAAGACATAATCATGCATTAAACAAACAACTGTTTCCCTACAGTTAGAATGTTTTCCCGGGCAGCAGGCTAATCCATCATACTGCTGTGATAGTTAACAAAGGGAAAACGTGACTGTAAAGGTGGCAACTGCCAAACACTCAGCTTAGGCAGCTGTCATGTTTTTCTGACATTAGGACCCTTTTCCTGGCAAAACACTAATCCACCATATTGTCATGATAAGCATGTATAGGTTAAACAGGCCACAATTACAGCATTTGAAACATACTACCTCACAGAGCACCATAGTTCTAAGACTAGACTAGACAGAAAAAAATAACCTAGATGGTTTGAGAGTGGATAGATGGAGGGAAATTATTATGAAGATGGGGAAGCTTCAGTCACCTGATGTTAAGGTGAGTACCTCACACAACTGTATTCTAATTTTCCTGTACCCCTGTCTTGACAATCTGGATAATAACAAGGCCATCACAAGCTATTCATCTAGATCTGAGTAAAGGCCTCAGCAGGCATTCCTTGGACCATTGCTATAGCGTGTGAGCTGAGCCTTCCTTATGGTTCAAATAATGCTTGACTTGACTATACATGTAAAATAACTATTGCGCAAAACACACATTGTTATCCTTATAAAAGACTAATGAAGGTTTAGAGCACATAGACCTTGTAAATCTAATAGACTCTAAATAGAAAAGATTACCACTAAGAGAAACATTTTAAAATAAAATAAAATAAAATGAATAAATAAATAAAGAAAGAAAGAAAGAAAATGACATGGATGACAATTTTGTCATGGATTCCAAAACATAATTAACATAACAATTTAGAATATTTTTTAAGGTTTAAGGCGCAGAGAACTACTGTACAAAACAGCTTTCTGTCTATGAGGATGGCAATCTAACAAGGCAGTGCAGTTTGCTTTAATTGAAGATGCGACAAGTCTTTTAGAAATAGGATGGACAGCAGTCTAACACCTCTAGAAGTTATGTGTGAAAAGCAATACAACAAGAGCAGCACTAATGAACAAATATAACCCACTGGGAGAGAGAATGTTCTGGTGTAGGGTTTTGTAGCCTCCTGAAGTACTTAAACAACCTGAGGCAAAACAATCCCAAGCAGACAGCAGTCAAGAGGACTGAGCTCTTGGTCTATAGTCAGGTCTTGGAACACTTTTGGCTGAAGCACTTCTCATTGTTCATTACAAAATACTATCTGCCAAGCCAATGCAGTAATAGTGGTACATAGAGTACGTCTCACACGTTTTTGGCTAGTCACTTCAACTGATATGGCTGAATGCTGTCCTGCTTGATTATGTACCACGGCACTACAGACCTGTTGGTTTCTATTTGTAGAATTCCTGGATCTAGGCATCTTGTGAATGTTTGTAAAGTATGGAAAACTGCCAACATCTCTTTTATAGGCATCCTTCTTCAGCTGCATTGAACCATCGTTGGCGTCAGATGTGCATACCCCTAATATCCAGTATATTGGTCATCAAGAAATGGGATCAATAAAGGTAAATGAAAGATTTCTCTTGATTTTGTTTGCTGCTCTCACTGATTAGAATAGCTCATCCTGACCAGATGGCATCAGGAAAAGATGTTGGCTGAAATGTTCTGTTTTCTAATTCCTCAAGTAGTGTAGACATTATCTTATGTGCAGCCAGCTAACGGAGTACTACCATTAAGCTGCCTGACATTATCAGAAAATCTCTTGCAGATATAGAAACTTGTGTAACTATCCATTGGAAAAGAATTACAACACAATTCATGTTTTATTTATTTATTTATTTATTTTAAGTTAGGAACAATCATTGTTTGGCATGGTGCAGGATTGCAGCCAATCTGTCTTCTTCATATTGATCTTTAATCGTACAGAAATAAAGAAAATAATCACTTTTGTAAACTGTTTATTAAGTTTTGTTAGGGCTGCCCTGAGCCATTTATCCAAGGTAATAAAACCTTACATTGCCTTTAGTCTGTAGCCACAATGATTGGAGTTAAACACTTTGTAAATACTCTAGGAACAGCTTGTAAGTCTCAAGTATAACATCTTGAAATGAAAATATTAATTCACCCCTTGAAACCTGTTGAATTTCCTGTTAGGTTGTGAGGTAGAAAAATGGGGATATCCCAATAAACATATTTCAGATCTATTGGCGAACCAGGCTCCATGAAACATCAGAGGTGAACTAACAGGAGACTAATTATCTTCAGTTTTTTACATTGATATGTGTTGAGACAGGGTGAGCCCATAATGTGTCTCCAAGTTCATTTGGACTTCATCAGAACTAGAAAGAACCTAGAGTAATATCGAATCAACTCCACACATGAGGCCCTTTCTGTCATCTGTTTGCAATACATTGCAGAGAATACATCTCAGCTAAGAACAATAATGCTTAAAACATTTTGGATCATTGAGGCTAAAGCTCTGAGAGCAATTCTATCTTGTAAACTGAATGCAAAATGTCATTTGACCATTAGGCTAAGGAAGATTGTGTACTCACATTGTTAAAAAGAGCAATTATGCTCCTTTGAGAGTTTTTTTTTTTTTTTGGTGGTGAGTAAGAGCAGGAGAAGGAATGTAAGAGGAGGAAGAAAGAGGTGTTAGAGACCCAGTAATCCTCCTGTAACCTTTAAGTAGAATTATATTTTTCTGAGGATATAGGCAAAAGAATGAGACACAGTTTGTCATTTGAAGGGACACCCTCCACAAGAGCTATGCTTTTGAATAAAATCTGAACCTTTGAGATTAGCCCCTAAAAGCAAGTAGTTATAAACAAACTATTTCCTCTAAAAAGGAATTTCTCTTAAAAAGGATTGACAGAATGATCCCTATTAAATACCAGATAATAATGACTCAAGTTTTCATATGCTTCCCTTTTATTTTCATTTTTTTTTTAATTTCAGAAAGCTGCTTGGGGAACTAAAAAAAAACATTTAAGAAACTGTCAGAGTCCTAATTTTTGCAGTTCTGTTACTACAACAGAGAGGATATTTTGCCCAGGTCTGTGTACACTCCGTCACTGTAGATACAAATGATGATATGGAATATTTTGATCACTTTAGGTATAAATTATGGTATTGAATATAGGTATTGAATATAGGTAACATGATAACCAGCTTTGTGGAAGTTGTGGTTAATTCTTGGTAAATAAAGTCTTCAATATTTACAATGTTTGAGATTATATTTTGTCTATACTAATGCCTTAGGCATAGAAAATGGAGTACTTATTTCTGTTTATATCTACCTATAGAGTTACTGTGATCTTTAATCAGTTTAAAGTTCTAACATACTAATAGAGCCTTGAATTTTTTTAGTGGAAGAAGAGCAAACATAGGCTTCTTATCTTAGGTAGGCACTAGGCTATTGGCCCAAGGGCCTATGTAAGCCTAGCCAACAAGGTTCCCTGGCTTACGCCACCCAAGAAAGTTATTTTCCTGTGCCACTGTCGAGCAGAGACACAGAAGTGTATTTCCTATTTCCCATCCACTCATCAAGATTTTTCTTGAAGAGTGCTAATGAAGAACTTTGCTTGACATAGATGGGTAGCCTGTTCCAGAGTATGGAAAGTCTCTGGGACAGGAATCTATCCCTCCAGCATGTCCTTTTATTGTGGTGACATGGTTTAGGTCTCTAGAGTATGTAGCTTGGAGGGATTGGGATTTCTTTAGCTGTAGCATGTCCAACAGCTCTGGGTTTGACATAGCTTTATATGTTAGGCAGAGATCACCTCAGAGTAGGCGATATGCTACGGAGTAAAGCTGGAGTTTTTTGAGGTGGTCAGTGTAGGGCATTTGTTTGAGGCCAGTAATCCTCTTTGTGAGGTACTTCTGTGGCCTTTCCAGCTGCTGCAGATGTCTTGTGAGGTACATTCCAAAAGGGGCGTTGTACTCTATAATGGGTCTAATGAGTGCCGAGTAGAGGGGAACAATGACCTCTTTTTTCCTGGATGAGAACTCTTTTATGATAAGGTGTGCCACGTAGAAGGACTTCCTGACTACTGTGGTGCTGTGACTATCAAAGGAGAGACTACTGTCCACCTGGGTCCCAAAGTCTCTTATCACACATTCAGTGTTAAGTAGATTGCTGCCTATGTGGTAGTTCATGGGTACAGAGTTTTTACCAAAGGGGATGACACTGCACTTTTTGGCATTGAGCTTGAGGCCATTGCTCTGACACCAGGCATCTGTCTCAGCGAGGCCCTTCTGTAGGATGTCCACATCATTTGGGGACTTGACTATGGCTCCTAGTTTGCAGTCATCTGTGAACTTCATTAGCCAGAGGCCTTCTGTGTTAGCCTGTACTTCAGAGAAGTAGATACCAAACAGGAGAGGTCCCAGGATGGAACCCTGTGGTACTCCACTTGTCACTGCTTTGAGGTCAGATTTGGAGTCTGCAACTTTTACAGTGTGGGTTCTGTCAGTGAGCCAGTTGGCAACCCATCTTGTGATATAGGGATTTATACCTAGTTTAGTGAGTTTAGCTATAATTCCAGAATGGGGGATGGTGTTGAAAGCCTTGGTGAGGCCAAGATAGGCTGTGTGAACTACCTTACCCTCATCTACAGCTTTGGTGACTGCTTCAAAGATGTCAATCAGGTTCAGGAGGCATGATCTGCCATTCACAAATCTAAACTGGGTGGGATCCAGAGTTTGGAGGTTACCAATGTCTTTGTTTATGAGTTCCATGATGATACATTCCATGGCCTTGCAGACTAGGCTCGTCATGCTAATAGGTCGATAGTTCCCAGGATCAGTGGTGGCTCCCCCTTTGTGGAGTGGGATAACTGTTGCTGTGAGCCATTCAGTGGGCACAAAGCCTGATGCGAGGCTATTATTGAACATGGTGCTTAATTGGGGAGCCAGTTCGTACTGAAGTTCATGTAAAACGCAGCCTGGGATGTTGTCCAGTCCCATGGATGCTGTGTTTTTGGCTTTAGAGAGGGCAGCTTTTACCTGCGTAGTTGTGATTACAGGGACTCTGCATTCTTTCTGTATAGATATGGGCCCTTTAGGGGGTGAAAGGGGGGTAAAGTTAGCACTGAACTATTGGCCAGGATGTTGGCAATATCAGTTGGTTCTGTAATTTTCTTGCCTTTGTGCTGTAACTCAGAGCAGATCTGGGTGATACCATTGAGATTCTTGACATAGCTATAGAATGCTTTGTGGTTGTCTTTGGAATTAGTGGCGATTTTGTTTTCATAACTAGCTTTGGAGGATCTTATAAGGGATCTCAGCTTCTTACTGAGGCTGACCAGGGAGCTCCTCCACTCATGGGATTTTACTCTCTTTTGCAATAGTTTCTTCCTTCTGTTGCGCAGTTTGTTTATGGCAGGGGACCACCAGATTGGCTTCCTTTTTTTGGAGGATAGCATCTTGGTTCTATTTGGGATAGCACGATCCATGCACTTGTGTAAGTGCTTATAGAGTGCATTTGTGTAGGATTGTTGTAACTGTAAGCATGGTTTGACAACTCTAAAATAAACTTTTTTTCTAGCAATTTCCAATTCAGTCTGTGCAACACTAGAGAGTGAACTACTATGGTATTTCTTGAGACCTTTAAAGTCATAGTGGATAACATTAATGATTGAGAACATTACTTCTCTATAGACATCTTTCTCATGAAGAAATGGCTTAGCAGATGAAAATGATGAACAAACTCAGCTCAAAAGTACTTATAAAACAGTTATATTTTTCATATAACTTATTTTCCTGCCTTTCAAAGTGTTTTGCTATAAGATTTTGTTAATTATCCACTTTCATTTCTAATTCAGAAACACATAATTGTAGTCTAGCACTCCATGTACACTTTAGCAAGGGAAAATAAGCTCTTGGAAACATCCTTTTGCTTAAACATTTAAGTATATCTGACTTCATCTTCCAGTTTATTATAATCCAGATATATTGATCAACGTCTATCAGAACTAGACTATGTCTGTCTAGCAATCTACTTAGAAACATTTCTGGAAATCTTAGAATTTTTCAAAACTATCCTTCCTGTACCGTAGCTTAATGTATTGACTGCACTGCCTTTATGTTATGAAAAGTCAGCAAACTGTTTTCTCTTATGACACCTCTTCCTTTTCTTAGAATTACTACTCTCTGTCGTTTAGATGATTAAATTATACTTCCAAACGCAGTTATCACTAATGCTTCCATGTAATGTCATCCTTTAAAGTCACTAAGTAAAAAAAAACTTTGATTACAGCTTTAAGATCATTTTTAAAAATGAAAGTAAGCAGGTGTTGCTTGAAAATCAACCTTATCTGAATACAAGTAACCCCTATGGTAGAAAATCATAAACAACACACAAAACTGGAATAGGAAAGCTAAATAGTTAACACAGCTACCTTGCAACCCCTTCCCTCAAGTACTTACAGCAATATCTCTTTTTACTACGCTGTTTATGTAAAATATTTTCCAGAGTATTTCTCCCTGAAAAAAGTTTCATAACTCATTACATGATGCTACTATTAATTAATGATACTCTGTTTAAATGTATATTTGTTGATTAGTTACATGCCTCTGTTTACTATGTTTTTTATATAATGTTAGAAATTTGTAGCTTTTCTCCCTGGGCCTCCCATGAAAAGGGATAACTTTTTGCCCAATCAGACTATACCAGTAAACAAATGCAATAAATAAGTAAAAATAAATAAAGTTAACAGAATGCACAAGAAGTATTCAAATTCCCCCCTTTAAAGAATTTTAGCATTTAACAAGGCAATACAGTAGCTGCTACCTGTTCTTCAAACTGTTGCATGCCTCCATACCGCTATCCAGGTAGTCATGTCTTAGCAACATAGGGCAGACCATTCACTGAAGGACAGCACACACTCATACCTTTAGTAATACCAACTCCAAAAAGCATCCCTAGATACTGAAATCTCCAATTACTGAAAGACCACATATATCACCCAATAAGAGTATCACCACCTGGCCAAAAAAAACACCTTAGTAAACATGCCTCCTTTCGTCTGGCCTGTATAATCTCTGAAACTTAAGCAAGCTAACTTTCAGACTGTACAAACATGAAGGAAGGGAAACATTTGGTAATATGTAATACTAACTATTACATCTACTCTGCACTTGCATGATTTCAGCTCAGCCCTGAACTTCTGATCAATGGAAGTAAGTGGTAAGTGAGGTATTAAATATGGGAGAACTGATGAGTTGGGCTTTATTAATCCAGTCCATAATAAGGTTTTCTTGCCACTCTAAATAAATATATTAAATCAGTTAATTTATTTAAAAGAATATCATTGACATCTAAATGGGTCACAGTCTTAGGAAATGAAACCTTTTAAGAATAAATATGCTTCTCACAAATATGCATTGCTATCATGAAAAAAAGACACATTCCTATCAAAGTCAGTGGATTAAACATGTTTTACACCTAGACAATATTCAGGACAGAACTTTTTATTTTACTTTATTTTTTGACTGAGTGAAACATTGATCTTC